>NW_028121387.1:0-213127 GCF_965183815.1 Platalea leucorodia
CGTTACCAACATGATGCTCATCCGAAATCCAAAAGGCAGCACTGTGCCAGCTACTAGGAAGAACCTTAACTCTCTGCCAGCCGAAAGCAGGACGCTTTGAACAGGCAAGGGCGATTGAAGGAATAAGGAAAAACTTAATAAATAGCGACAGGGAGCTCCATCGGAGAAGGAAAATTAGAAAGCGAGGGCACTAAGGGAAGAGAAGAAGCAATTAAACCCAGCTAAACCCCCAGGGGAAAAGTCAACCTAGAACATGGAAAAAGCCACAGGGATTAGGGAAATAAGTGGGGAAATTAAAAAAAACAGGACAGCGAACGAAAGGGACGGCGAAGGCAAATTCAAAAAACGAGGGCCCTAAGGAAAGACAAGAAAGAATTAAAACAGAAATACAGGGAAATAAAGGCAGCAAAGAGGACAAAAGGAGACGGGAAAGTGTTCAGAGGAAGCGGCGATTAAGAACATCGGGAAGCGATTTAAAACCCGCATGGGTGAGCTAAAACGGAGACGGCAAAGAGAACGTCTAAAGTGACAGCACTCAGGAGCAACGAGAAAGGAGAGCTAAAACCTAAGAGCAGCAAACGAGATAAAAGTAGAACATTTTCAAAGCCAAAGGTTTAAGAGAAGGAAGAACTAAGAAAATACCGACGGTGAACTACAACACAGCGTAACGGGCAATTTTTAAAAAGGGTCCGCACGAAGGGAAGACAAGAAACCATTAAAAATTAAGACGGTGAAGGGTATAACAGTAGGCGTAGGAAGAAAACCTTAAAAGCGGGAGCGTTAGGGAAATGAAGGGGGGAAAACTAAAAACTAGGGACAGCACACTAAAAGCGGAGAAAGAACATTTCAAAAGGGAGGAGCCTAAGGAAAGAGAAGAACTAACTGCAAACTAAAGACAGGGAACGGGATAAAAGCAAAACAAACTTCAAGAGTGACGGGACTTAGGGCAACGAAGAGATAAAAGTAAAAAGAGGGACAGTGAACTAAAGAGAGACGTAGGAAGAAAACGGACAAAGCAAAGGTACTAAAAGAGACAAGGAAGAATTAAAAATGGAAACGGCAAATGGAATACAAGTAGACAGAAGCTTTTGTCGTGGTTTAACCCCAGCCAGCAGCCAAGCACCACACAGCCGCTACGCGGGAGAAAATTGCAAGGGTGGAAGTCCGAAAACGCGTGGGTTAAGGTAAGAACAGTTTAACAATTGAAGGAAAAGACAACAGAATACTAGTAATACTAGTAGTAGCAGTAGTAGTAGTAATAATAATAAACCAATAAGAGTATACAAAGCAAGCGCTTCACTAGACAGGGGCTCACCACTCGCCGACCGATGCCAAGCACGTCCTGAGCTGCCATCGCTGACTTCCTGGCCAACGCCCCCGGTTTCCAGACCGAGCGTGACGTCCCACGGTAGGGAATAGCGCTGCGGCCGGTCTGGGGCAGCTGAGCTGCCTGTGGCGCCTCCCAGCTTCTTGCGCACCGGGCAGAGCACAGGAAGCTGAAAGGTCCTTGAGTGGTGTCAGCGCTACTTAGCGACAAACAAAACGTCAGCGCGTTACCAACATGATGCTCATCCGAAATCCAAAAGGCAGCACTGTGCCAGCTACTAGGAAGAACCTTAACTCTCTGCCAGCCGAAAGCAGGACGCTTTGAACAGCAAGGGCGATTGAAGGAATAAGGAAAAACTTAATAAATAGCGACAGGGAGCTCCATCGGAGAAGGAAAATTAGAAAGCGAGGGCACTAAGGGAAGAGAAGAAGCAATTAAACCCAGCTAACCCCCCAGGGGAAAAGTCAACCTAGAACATGGAAAAAGCCACAGGGATTAGGGAAATAAGTGGGGAAATTAAAAAAACAGGACAGCGAACGAAAGGGACGGCGAAGGCAAATTCAAAAAACGAGGGCCCTAAGGAAAGACAAGAAAGAATTAAAACAGAAATACAGGGAAATAAAGGCAGCAAAGAGGACAAAAGGAGACGGGAAAGTGTTCAGAGGAAGCGGCGATTAAGAACATCGGGAAGCGATTTAAAACCCGCATGGGTGAGCTAAAACGGAGACGGCAAAGAGAACGTCTAAAGTGACAGCACTCAGGAGCAACGAGAAAGGAGAGCTAAAACCTAAGAGCAGCAAACGAGATAAAAGTAGAACATTTTCAAAGCCAAAGGTTTAAGAGAAGGAAGAACTAAGAAAATACCGACGGTGAACTACAACACAGGCGTAACGGGCAATTTTTAAAAAGGGTCCGCACGAAGGGAAGACAAGAAACCATAAAAATTAAGACGGTGAAGGGTATAACAGTAGGCGTAGGAAGAAAACCTTAAAGCGGGGAGCGTTAGGGAAATGAAGGGGGGAAACAAAAAACTAGGGACAGCACACTAAAAGCGGAGAAAGAACATTTCAAAAGGGAGGAGCCTAAGGAAAGAGAAGAACTAACTGCAAACTAAAGACAGGGAACGGGATAAAAGCAAAACAAACTTCAAGAGTGACGGGACTTAGGGCAACGAAGAGATAAAAGTAAAAAGAGGGACAGTGAACTAAAAGAGAGACGTAGGAAGAAAACGGACAAAGCAAAGGTACTAAAAGAGACAAGGAAGAATTAAAAAATGGAAACGGCAAATGGAATACAAGTAGACAGAAGCTTTTGTCGTGGTTTAACCCCAGCCAGCAGCCAAGCACCACACAGCCGCTACGGGGGAGAAAATTGCAAGGGTGGAAGTCCGAAAACGCGTGGGTTAAGGTAAGAACAGTTTAACAATTGAAGGAAAAGACAACAGAATACTAGTAATACTAGTAGTAGCAGTAGTAGTAGTAATAATAATAATAATAAACCAATAAGAGTATACAAAGCAAGCGCTTCACTAGACAGGGGCTCACCACTCGCCGACCGATGCCAAGCACGTCCCCGAGCTGCCATCGCTGACTCCTGGCCAACGCCCCCCGGTTTCCAGACCGAGCGTGACGTCCCACGGTAGGGAATAGCGCTGCGGCCGGTCTGGGGCAGCTGAGCTGCCTGTGGCGCCTCCCAGCTTCTTGCGCACCGGGCAGAGCACGGGAAGCTGAAAGGTCCTTGAGTGGTGTCAGCGCTACTTAGCGACAAACAAAACGTCAGCGCGTTACCAACATGATGCTCATCCGAAATCCAAAAGGCAGCACTGTGCCAGCTACTAGGAAGAACCTTAACTCTCTGCCAGCCGAAAGCAGGACGCTTTGAACAGCAAGGGCGATTGAAGGAATAAGGAAAAACTTAATAAATAGCGACAGGGAGCTCCATCGGAGAAGGAAAATTTAGAAAGCGAGGGCACTAAGGGAAGAGAAGAAGCAATTAAACCCAGCTAAACCCCCAGGGGAAAAGTCAACCTAGAACATGGAAAAAGCCACAGGGATTAGGGAAATAAGTGGGGAAATTAAAAAAAACAGGACAGCGAACGAAAGGGACGGCGAAGGCAAATTCAAAAAACGAGGGCCCTAAGGAAAGACAAGAAAGAATTAAAACAGAAATACAGGGAAATAAAGGCAGCAAAGAGGACAAAAGGAGACGGGAAAGTGTTCAGAGGAAGCGGCGATTAAGAACATCGGGAAGCGATTTAAAACCCGCATGGGTGAGCTAAAACGGAGACGGCAAAGAGAACGTCTAAAGTGACAGCACTCAGGAGCAACGAGAAAGGAGAGCTAAAACCTAAGAGCAGCAAACGAGATAAAAGTAGAACATTTTCAAAGCCAAAGGTTTAAGAGAAGGAAGAACTAAGAAAATACCGACGGTGAACTACAACACAGGCGTAACGGGCAATTTTTAAAAAGGGTCCGCACGAAGGGAAGACAAGAAACCATTAAAAATTAAGACGGTGAAGGGTATAACAGTAGGCGTAGGAAGAAAACCTTAAAAGCGGGGAGCGTTAGGGAAATGAAGGGGGGAAACTAAAAACTAGGGACAGCACACTAAAAGCGGAGAAAGAACATTTCAAAAGGGAGGAGCCTAAGGAAAGAGAAGAACTAACTGCAAACTAAAGACAGGGAACGGGATAAAAGCAAAACAAACTTCAAGAGTGACGGGACTTAGGGCAACGAAGAGATAAAAGTAAAAAGAGGGACAGTGAACTAAAAGAGAGACGTAGGAAGAAAACGGACAAAGCAAAGGTACTAAAAGAGACAAGGAAGAATTAAAAAATGGAAACGGCAAATGGAATACAAGTAGACAGAAGCTTTTGTCGTGGTTTAACCCCAGCCAGCAGCCAAGCACCACACAGCCGCTACGGGGGAGAAAATTGCAAGGGTGGAAGTCCGAAAACGCGTGGGTTAAGGTAAGAACAGTTTAACAATTGAAGGAAAAGACAACAGAATACTAGTAATACTAGTAGTAGCAGTAGTAGTAGTAATAATAATAAACCAATAAGAGTATACAAAGCAAGCGCTTCACTAGACAGGGGCTCACCACTCGCCGACCGATGCCAAGCACGTCCCTGAGCTGCCATCGCTGACTCCTGGCCAACGCCCCCCGGTTTCCAGACCGAGCGTGACGTCCCACGGTAGGGAATAGCGCTGCGGCCGGTCTGGGGCAGCTGAGCTGCCTGTGGCGCCTCCCAGCTTCTTGCGCACCGGGCAGAGCACAGGAAGCTGAAAGGTCCTTGAGTGGTGTCAGCGCTACTTAGCGACAAACAAAACGTCAGCGCGTTACCAACATGATGCTCATCCGAAATCCAAAAGGCAGCACTGTGCCAGCTACTAGGAAGAACCTTAACTCTCTGCCAGCCGAAAGCAGGACGCTTTGAACAGCAAGGGCGATTGAAGGAATAAGGAAAAACTTAATAAATAGCGACAGGGAGCTCCATCGGAGAAGGAAAATTTAGAAAGCGAGGGCACTAAGGGAAGAGAAGAAGCAATTAAACCCAGCTAACCCCCCAGGGGAAAAGTCAACCTAGAACATGGAAAAAGCCACAGGGATTAGGGAAATAAGTGGGGAAATTAAAAAAACAGGACAGCGAACGAAAGGGACGGCGAAGGCAAATTCAAAAAACGAGGGCCCTAAGGAAAGACAAGAAAGAATTAAAACAGAAATACAGGGAAATAAAGGCAGCAAAGAGGACAAAAGGAGACGGGAAAGTGTTCAGAGGAAGCGGCGATTAAGAACATCGGGAAGCGATTTAAAACCCGCATGGGTGAGCTAAAACGGAGACGGCAAAGAGAACGTCTAAAGTGACAGCACTCAGGAGCAACGAGAAAGGAGAGCTAAAACCTAAGAGCAGCAAACGAGATAAAAGTAGAACATTTTCAAAGCCAAAGGTTTAAGAGAAGGAAGAACTAAGAAAATACCGACGGTGAACTACAACACAGGCGTAACGGGCAATTTTTAAAAAGGGTCCGCACGAAGGGAAGACAAGAAACCATTAAAAATTAAGACGGTGAAGGGTATAACAGTAGGCGTAGGAAGAAAACCTTAAAAGCGGGGAGCGTTAGGGAAATGAAGGGGGGAAACAAAAAACTAGGGACAGCACACTAAAAGCGGAGAAAGAACATTTCAAAAGGGAGGAGCCTAAGGAAAGAGAAGAACTAACTGCAAACTAAAGACAGGGAACGGGATAAAAGCAAAACAAACTTCAAGAGTGACGGGACTTAGGGCAACGAAGAGATAAAAGTAAAAAGAGGGACAGTGAACTAAAAGAGAGACGTAGGAAGAAAACGGACAAAGCAAAGGTACTAAAAGAGACAAGGAAGAATTAAAAAATGGAAACGGCAAATGGAATACAAGTAGACAGAAGCTTTTGTCGTGGTTTAACCCCAGCCAGCAGCCAAGCACCACACAGCCGCTACGGGGGAGAAAATTGCAAGGGTGGAAGTCCGAAAACGCGTGGGTTAAGGTAAGAACAGTTTAACAATTGAAGGAAAAGACAACAGAATACTAGTAATACTAGTAGTAGCAGTAGTAGTAGTAATAATAATAATAATAAACCAATAAGAGTATACAAAGCAAGCGCTTCACTAGACAGGGGCTCACCACTCGCCGACCGATGCCAAGCACGTCCCCGAGCTGCCATCGCTGACTCCTGGCCAACGCCCCCCAGTTTCCAGACCGAGCGTGACGTCCCACGGTAGGGAATAGCGCTGCGGCCGGTCTGGGGCAGCTGAGCTGCCTGTGGCGCCTCCCAGCTTCTTGCGCACCGGGCAGAGCACGGGAAGCTGAAAGGTCCTTGAGTGGTGTCAGCGCTACTTAGCGACAAACAAAACGTCAGCGCGTTACCAACATGATGCTCATCCGAAATCCAAAAGGCAGCACTGTGCCAGCTACTAGGAAGAACCTTAACTCTCTGCCAGCCGAAAGCAGGACGCTTTGAACAGCAAGGGCGATTGAAGGAATAAGGAAAAACTTAATAAATAGCGACAGGGAGCTCCATCGGAGAAGGAAAATTTAGAAAGCGAGGGCACTAAGGGAAGAGAAGAAGCAATTAAACCCAGCTAACCCCCCAGGGGAAAAGTCAACCTAGAACATGGAAAAAGCCACAGGGATTAGGGAAATAAGTGGGGAAATTAAAAAAACAGGACAGCGAACGAAAGGGACGGCGAAGGCAAATTCAAAAAACGAGGGCCCTAAGGAAAGACAAGAAAGAATTAAAACAGAAATACAGGGAAATAAAGGCAGCAAAGAGGACAAAAGGAGACGGGAAAGTGTTCAGAGGAAGCGGCGATTAAGAACATCGGGAAGCGATTTAAAACCCGCATGGGTGAGCTAAAACGGAGACGGCAAAGAGAACGTCTAAAGTGACAGCACTCAGGAGCAACGAGAAAGGAGAGCTAAAACCTAAGAGCAGCAAACGAGATAAAAGTAGAACATTTTCAAAGCCAAAGGTTTAAGAGAAGGAAGAACTAAGAAAATACCGACGGTGAACTACAACACAGGCGTAACGGGCAATTTTTAAAAAGGGTCCGCACGAAGGGAAGACAAGAAACCATTAAAAATTAAGACGGTGAAGGGTATAACAGTAGGCGTAGGAAGAAAACCTTAAAAGCGGGGAGCGTTAGGGAAATGAAGGGGGGAAACTAAAAACTAGGGACAGCACACTAAAAGCGGAGAAAGAACATTTCAAAAGGGAGGAGCCTAAGGAAAGAGAAGAACTAACTGCAAACTAAAGACAGGGAACGGGATAAAAGCAAAACAAACTTCAAGAGTGACGGGACTTAGGGCAACGAAGAGATAAAAGTAAAAAGAGGGACAGTGAACTAAAAGAGAGACGTAGGAAGAAAACGGACAAAGCAAAGGTACTAAAAGAGACAAGGAAGAATTAAAAAATGGAAACGGCAAATGGAATACAAGTAGACAGAAGCTTTTGTCGTGGTTTAACCCCAGCCAGCAGCCAAGCACCACACAGCCGCTACGGGGGAGAAAATTGCAAGGGTGGAAGTCCGAAAACGCGTGGGTTAAGGTAAGAACAGTTTAACAATTGAAGGAAAAGACAACAGAATACTAGTAATACTAGTAGTAGCAGTAGTAGTAGTAATAATAATAAACCAATAAGAGTATACAAAGCAAGCGCTTCACTAGACAGGGGCTCACCACTCGCCGACCGATGCCAAGCACGTCCCTGAGCTGCCATCGCTGACTCCTGGCCAACGCCCCCCGGTTTCCAGACCGAGCGTGACGTCCCACGGTAGGGAATAGCGCTGCGGCCGGTCTGGGGCAGCTGAGCTGCCTGTGGCGCCTCCCAGCTTCTTGCGCACCGGGCAGAGCACAGGAAGCTGAAAGGTCCTTGAGTGGTGTCAGCGCTACTTAGCGACAAACAAAACGTCAGCGCGTTACCAACATGATGCTCATCCGAAATCCAAAAGGCAGCACTGTGCCAGCTACTAGGAAGAACCTTAACTCTCTGCCAGCCGAAAGCAGGACGCTTTGAACAGCAAGGGCGATTGAAGGAATAAGGAAAAACTTAATAAATAGCGACAGGGAGCTCCATCGGAGAAGGAAAATTTAGAAAGCGAGGGCACTAAGGGAAGAGAAGAAGCAATTAAACCCAGCTAACCCCCCAGGGGAAAAGTCAACCTAGAACATGGAAAAAGCCACAGGGATTAGGGAAATAAGTGGGGAAATTAAAAAAACAGGACAGCGAACGAAAGGGACGGCGAAGGCAAATTCAAAAAACGAGGGCCCTAAGGAAAGACAAGAAAGAATTAAAACAGAAATACAGGGAAATAAAGGCAGCAAAGAGGACAAAAGGAGACGGGAAAGTGTTCAGAGGAAGCGGCGATTAAGAACATCGGGAAGCGATTTAAAACCCGCATGGGTGAGCTAAAACGGAGACGGCAAAGAGAACGTCTAAAGTGACAGCACTCAGGAGCAACGAGAAAGGAGAGCTAAAACCTAAGAGCAGCAAACGAGATAAAAGTAGAACATTTTCAAAGCCAAAGGTTTAAGAGAAGGAAGAACTAAGAAAATACCGACGGTGAACTACAACACAGGCGTAACGGGCAATTTTTAAAAAGGGTCCGCACGAAGGGAAGACAAGAAACCATTAAAAATTAAGACGGTGAAGGGTATAACAGTAGGCGTAGGAAGAAAACCTTAAAAGCGGGGAGCGTTAGGGAAATGAAGGGGGGAAACAAAAAACTAGGGACAGCACACTAAAAGCGGAGAAAGAACATTTCAAAAGGGAGGAGCCTAAGGAAAGAGAAGAACTAACTGCAAACTAAAGACAGGGAACGGGATAAAAGCAAAACAAACTTCAAGAGTGACGGGACTTAGGGCAACGAAGAGATAAAAGTAAAAAGAGGGACAGTGAACTAAAAGAGAGACGTAGGAAGAAAACGGACAAAGCAAAGGTACTAAAAGAGACAAGGAAGAATTAAAAAATGGAAACGGCAAATGGAATACAAGTAGACAGAAGCTTTTGTCGTGGTTTAACCCCAGCCAGCAGCCAAGCACCACACAGCCGCTACGCGGGAGAAAATTGCAAGGGTGGAAGTCCGAAAACGCGTGGGTTAAGGTAAGAACAGTTTAACAATTGAAGGAAAAGACAACAGAATACTAGTAATACTAGTAGTAGCAGTAGTAGTAGTAATAATAATAATAATAAACCAATAAGAGTATACAAAGCAAGCGCTTCACTAGACAGGGGCTCACCACTCGCCGACCGATGCCAAGCACGTCCCCGAGCTGCCATCGCTGACTCCTGGCCAACGCCCCCCAGTTTCCAGACCGAGCGTGACGTCCCATGGTAGGGAATAGCGCTGCGGCCGGTCTGGGGCAGCTGAGCTGCCTGTGGCGCCTCCCAGCTTCTTGCGCACCGGGCAGAGCACGGGAAGCTGAAAGGTCCTTGAGTGGTGTCAGCGCTACTTAGCGACAAACAAAACGTCAGCGCGTTACCAACATGATGCTCATCCGAAATCCAAAAGGCAGCACTGTGCCAGCTACTAGGAAGAACCTTAACTCTCTGCCAGCCGAAAGCAGGACGCTTTGAACAGCAAGGGCGATTGAAGGAATAAGGAAAAACTTAATAAATAGCGACAGGGAGCTCCATCGGAGAAGGAAAATTTAGAAAGCGAGGGCACTAAGGGAAGAGAAGAAGCAATTAAACCCAGCTAAACCCCCAGGGGAAAAGTCAACCTAGAACATGGAAAAAGCCACAGGGATTAGGGAAATAAGTGGGGAAATTAAAAAAAACAGGACAGCGAACGAAAGGGACGGCGAAGGCAAATTCAAAAAACGAGGGCCCTAAGGAAAGACAAGAAAGAATTAAAACAGAAATACAGGGAAATAAAGGCAGCAAAGAGGACAAAAGGAGACGGGAAAGTGTTCAGAGGAAGCGGCGATTAAGAACATCGGGAAGCGATTTAAAACCCGCATGGGTGAGCTAAAACGGAGACGGCAAAGAGAACGTCTAAAGTGACAGCACTCAGGAGCAACGAGAAAGGAGAGCTAAAACCTAAGAGCAGCAAACGAGATAAAAGTAGAACATTTTCAAAGCCAAAGGTTTAAGAGAAGGAAGAACTAAGAAAATACCGACGGTGAACTACAACACAGGCGTAACGGGCAATTTTTAAAAAGGGTCCGCACGAAGGGAAGACAAGAAACCATTAAAAATTAAGACGGTGAAGGGTATAACAGTAGGCGTAGGAAGAAAACCTTAAAAGCGGGGAGCGTTAGGGAAATGAAGGGGGGAAACTAAAAACTAGGGACAGCACACTAAAAGCGGAGAAAGAACATTTCAAAAGGGAGGAGCCTAAGGAAAGAGAAGAACTAACTGCAAACTAAAGACAGGGAACGGGATAAAAGCAAAACAAACTTCAAGAGTGACGGGACTTAGGGCAACGAAGAGATAAAAGTAAAAAGAGGGACAGTGAACTAAAAGAGAGACGTAGGAAGAAAACGGACAAAGCAAAGGTACTAAAAGAGACAAGGAAGAATTAAAAAATGGAAACGGCAAATGGAATACAAGTAGACAGAAGCTTTTGTCGTGGTTTAACCCCAGCCAGCAGCCAAGCACCACACAGCCGCTACGCGGGAGAAAATTGCAAGGGTGGAAGTCCGAAAACGCGTGGGTTAAGGTAAGAACAGTTTAACAATTGAAGGAAAAGACAACAGAATACTAGTAATACTAGTAGTAGCAGTAGTAGTAGTAATAATAATAAACCAATAAGAGTATACAAAGCAAGCGCTTCACTAGACAGGGGCTCACCACTCGCCGACCGATGCCAAGCACGTCCCTGAGCTGCCATCGCTGACTCCTGGCCAACGCCCCCCGGTTTCCAGACCGAGCGTGACGTCCCACGGTAGGGAATAGCGCTGCGGCCGGTCTGGGGCAGCTGAGCTGCCTGTGGCGCCTCCCAGCTTCTTGCGCACCGGGCAGAGCACAGGAAGCTGAAAGGTCCTTGAGTGGTGTCAGCGCTACTTAGCGACAAACAAAACGTCAGCGCGTTACCAACATGATGCTCATCCGAAATCCAAAAGGCAGCACTGTGCCAGCTACTAGGAAGAACCTTAACTCTCTGCCAGCCGAAAGCAGGACGCTTTGAACAGCAAGGGCGATTGAAGGAATAAGGAAAAACTTAATAAATAGCGACAGGGAGCTCCATCGGAGAAGGAAAATTTAGAAAGCGAGGGCACTAAGGGAAGAGAAGAAGCAATTAAACCCAGCTAACCCCCCAGGGGAAAAGTCAACCTAGAACATGGAAAAAGCCACAGGGATTAGGGAAATAAGTGGGGAAATTAAAAAAACAGGACAGCGAACGAAAGGGACGGCGAAGGCAAATTCAAAAAACGAGGGCCCTAAGGAAAGACAAGAAAGAATTAAAACAGAAATACAGGGAAATAAAGGCAGCAAAGAGGACAAAAGGAGACGGGAAAGTGTTCAGAGGAAGCGGCGATTAAGAACATCGGGAAGCGATTTAAAACCCGCATGGGTGAGCTAAAACGGAGACGGCAAAGAGAACGTCTAAAGTGACAGCACTCAGGAGCAACGAGAAAGGAGAGCTAAAACCTAAGAGCAGCAAACGAGATAAAAGTAGAACATTTTCAAAGCCAAAGGTTTAAGAGAAGGAAGAACTAAGAAAATACCGACGGTGAACTACAACACAGGCGTAACGGGCAATTTTTAAAAAGGGTCCGCACGAAGGGAAGACAAGAAACCATTAAAAATTAAGACGGTGAAGGGTATAACAGTAGGCGTAGGAAGAAAACCTTAAAAGCGGGGAGCGTTAGGGAAATGAAGGGGGGAAACTAAAAACTAGGGACAGCACACTAAAAGCGGAGAAAGAACATTTCAAAAGGGAGGAGCCTAAGGAAAGAGAAGAACTAACTGCAAACTAAAGACAGGGAACGGGATAAAAGCAAAACAAACTTCAAGAGTGACGGGACTTAGGGCAACGAAGAGATAAAAGTAAAAAGAGGGACAGTGAACTAAAAGAGAGACGTAGGAAGAAAACGGACAAAGCAAAGGTACTAAAAGAGACAAGGAAGAATTAAAAAATGGAAACGGCAAATGGAATACAAGTAGACAGAAGCTTTTGTCGTGGTTTAACCCCAGCCAGCAGCCAAGCACCACACAGCCGCTACGGGGGAGAAAATTGCAAGGGTGGAAGTCCGAAAACGCGTGGGTTAAGGTAAGAACAGTTTAACAATTGAAGGAAAAGACAACAGAATACTAGTAATACTAGTAGTAGCAGTAGTAGTAGTAATAATAATAATAATAAACCAATAAGAGTATACAAAGCAAGCGCTTCACTAGACAGGGGCTCACCACTCGCCGACCGATGCCAAGCACGTCCCCGAGCTGCCATCGCTGACTCCTGGCCAACGCCCCCCGGTTTCCAGACCGAGCGTGACGTCCCACGGTAGGGAATAGCGCTGCGGCCGGTCTGGGGCAGCTGAGCTGCCTGTGGCGCCTCCCAGCTTCTTGCGCACCGGGCAGAGCACGGGAAGCTGAAAGGTCCTTGAGTGGTGTCAGCGCTACTTAGCGACAAACAAAACGTCAGCGCGTTACCAACATGATGCTCATCCGAAATCCAAAAGGCAGCACTGTGCCAGCTACTAGGAAGAACCTTAACTCTCTGCCAGCCGAAAGCAGGACGCTTTGAACAGCAAGGGCGATTGAAGGAATAAGGAAAAACTTAATAAATAGCGACAGGGAGCTCCATCGGAGAAGGAAAATTTAGAAAGCGAGGGCACTAAGGGAAGAGAAGAAGCAATTAAACCCAGCTAAACCCCCAGGGGAAAAGTCAACCTAGAACATGGAAAAAGCCACAGGGATTAGGGAAATAAGTGGGGAAATTAAAAAAAACAGGACAGCGAACGAAAGGGACGGCGAAGGCAAATTCAAAAAACGAGGGCCCTAAGGAAAGACAAGAAAGAATTAAAACAGAAATACAGGGAAATAAAGGCAGCAAAGAGGACAAAAGGAGACGGGAAAGTGTTCAGAGGAAGCGGTGATTAAGAACATCGGGAAGCGATTTAAAACCCGCATGGGTGAGCTAAAACGGAGACGGCAAAGAGAACGTCTAAAGTGACAGCACTCAGGAGCAACGAGAAAGGAGAGCTAAAACCTAAGAGCAGCAAACGAGATAAAAGTAGAACATTTTCAAAGCCAAAGGTTTAAGAGAAGGAAGAACTAAGAAAATACCGACGGTGAACTACAACACAGGCGTAACGGGCAATTTTTAAAAAGGGTCCGCACGAAGGGAAGACAAGAAACCATTAAAAATTAAGACGGTGAAGGGTATAACAGTAGGCGTAGGAAGAAAACCTTAAAAGCGGGGAGCGTTAGGGAAATGAAGGGGGGAAACTAAAAACTAGGGACAGCACACTAAAAGCGGAGAAAGAACATTTCAAAAGGGAGGAGCCTAAGGAAAGAGAAGAACTAACTGCAAACTAAAGACAGGGAACGGGATAAAAGCAAAACAAACTTCAAGAGTGACGGGACTTAGGGCAACGAAGAGATAAAAGTAAAAAGAGGGACAGTGAACTAAAAGAGAGACGTAGGAAGAAAACGGACAAAGCAAAGGTACTAAAAGAGACAAGGAAGAATTAAAAAATGGAAACGGCAAATGGAATACAAGTAGACAGAAGCTTTTGTCGTGGTTTAACCCCAGCCAGCAGCCAAGCACCACACAGCCGCTACGGGGGAGAAAATTGCAAGGGTGGAAGTCCGAAAACGCGTGGGTTAAGGTAAGAACAGTTTAACAATTGAAGGAAAAGACAACAGAATACTAGTAATACTAGTAGTAGCAGTAGTAGTAGTAATAATAATAATAATAAACCAATAAGAGTATACAAAGCAAGCGCTTCACTAGACAGGGGCTCACCACTCGCCGACCGATGCCAAGCACGTCCCCGAGCTGCCATCGCTGACTCCTGGCCAACGCCCCCCGGTTTCCAGACCGAGCGTGACGTCCCACGGTAGGGAATAGCGCTGCGGCCGGTCTGGGGCAGCTGAGCTGCCTGTGGCGCCTCCCAGCTTCTTGCGCACCGGGCAGAGCACGGGAAGCTGAAAGGTCCTTGAGTGGTGTCAGCGCTACTTAGCGACAAACAAAACGTCAGCGCGTTACCAACATGATGCTCATCCGAAATCCAAAAGGCAGCACTGTGCCAGCTACTAGGAAGAACCTTAACTCTCTGCCAGCCGAAAGCAGGACGCTTTGAACAGCAAGGGCGATTGAAGGAATAAGGAAAAACTTAATAAATAGCGACAGGGAGCTCCATCGGAGAAGGAAAATTTAGAAAGCGAGGGCACTAAGGGAAGAGAAGAAGCAATTAAACCCAGCTAAACCCCCAGGGGAAAAGTCAACCTAGAACATGGAAAAAGCCACAGGGATTAGGGAAATAAGTGGGGAAATTAAAAAAAACAGGACAGCGAACGAAAGGGACGGCGAAGGCAAATTCAAAAAACGAGGGCCCTAAGGAAAGACAAGAAAGAATTAAAACAGAAATACAGGGAAATAAAGGCAGCAAAGAGGACAAAAGGAGACGGGAAAGTGTTCAGAGGAAGCGGTGATTAAGAACATCGGGAAGCGATTTAAAACCCGCATGGGTGAGCTAAAACGGAGACGGCAAAGAGAACGTCTAAAGTGACAGCACTCAGGAGCAACGAGAAAGGAGAGCTAAAACCTAAGAGCAGCAAACGAGATAAAAGTAGAACATTTTCAAAGCCAAAGGTTTAAGAGAAGGAAGAACTAAGAAAATACCGACGGTGAACTACAACACAGGCGTAACGGGCAATTTTTAAAAAGGGTCCGCACGAAGGGAAGACAAGAAACCATTAAAAATTAAGACGGTGAAGGGTATAATAGTAGGCGTAGGAAGAAAACCTTAAAAGCGGGGAGCGTTAGGGAAATGAAGGGGGGAAACTAAAAACTAGGGACAGCACACTAAAAGCGGAGAAAGAACATTTCAAAAGGGAGGAGCCTAAGGAAAGAGAAGAACTAACTGCAAACTAAAGACAGGGAACGGGATAAAAGCAAAACAAACTTCAAGAGTGACGGGACTTAGGGCAACGAAGAGATAAAAGTAAAAAGAGGGACAGTGAACTAAAAGAGAGACGTAGGAAGAAAACGGACAAAGCAAAGGTACTAAAAGAGACAAGGAAGAATTAAAAAATGGAAACGGCAAATGGAATACAAGTAGACAGAAGCTTTTGTCGTGGTTTAACCCCAGCCAGCAGCCAAGCACCACACAGCCGCTACGGGGGAGAAAATTGCAAGGGTGGAAGTCCGAAAACGCGTGGGTTAAGGTAAGAACAGTTTAACAATTGAAGGAAAAGACAACAGAATACTAGTAATACTAGTAGTAGCAGTAGTAGTAGTAATAATAATAATAATAAACCAATAAGAGTATACAAAGCAAGCGCTTCACTAGACAGGGGCTCACCACTCGCCGACCGATGCCAAGCACGTCCCCGAGCTGCCATCGCTGACTCCTGGCCAACGCCCCCCGGTTTCCAGACCGAGCGTGACGTCCCACGGTAGGGAATAGCGCTGCGGCCGGTCTGGGGCAGCTGAGCTGCCTGTGGCGCCTCCCAGCTTCTTGCGCACCGGGCAGAGCACGGGAAGCTGAAAGGTCCTTGAGTGGTGTCAGCGCTACTTAGCGACAAACAAAACGTCAGCGCGTTACCAACATGATGCTCATCCGAAATCCAAAAGGCAGCACTGTGCCAGCTACTAGGAAGAACCTTAACTCTCTGCCAGCCGAAAGCAGGACGCTTTGAACAGCAAGGGCGATTGAAGGAATAAGGAAAAACTTAATAAATAGCGACAGGGAGCTCCATCGGAGAAGGAAAATTTAGAAAGCGAGGGCACTAAGGGAAGAGAAGAAGCAATTAAACCCAGCTAACCCCCCAGGGGAAAAGTCAACCTAGAACATGGAAAAAGCCACAGGGATTAGGGAAATAAGTGGGGAAATTAAAAAAAACAGGACAGCGAACGAAAGGGACGGCGAAGGCAAATTCAAAAAACGAGGGCCCTAAGGAAAGACAAGAAAGAATTAAAACAGAAATACAGGGAAATAAAGGCAGCAAAGAGGACAAAAGGAGACGGGAAAGTGTTCAGAGGAAGCGGCGATTAAGAACATCGGGAAGCGATTTAAAACCCGCATGGGTGAGCTAAAACGGAGACGGCAAAGAGAACGTCTAAAGTGACAGCACTCAGGAGCAACGAGAAAGGAGAGCTAAAACCTAAGAGCAGCAAACGAGATAAAAGTAGAACATTTTCAAAGCCAAAGGTTTAAGAGAAGGAAGAACTAAGAAAATACCGACGGTGAACTACAACACAGGCGTAACGGGCAATTTTTAAAAAGGGTCCGCACGAAGGGAAGACAAGAAACCATTAAAAATTAAGACGGTGAAGGGTATAACAGTAGGCGTAGGAAGAAAACCTTAAAAGCGGGGAGCGTTAGGGAAATGAAGGGGGGAAACAAAAAACTAGGGACAGCACACTAAAAGCGGAGAAAGAACATTTCAAAAGGGAGGAGCCTAAGGAAAGAGAAGAACTAACTGCAAACTAAAGACAGGGAACGGGATAAAAGCAAAACAAACTTCAAGAGTGACGGGACTTAGGGCAACGAAGAGATAAAAGTAAAAAGAGGGACAGTGAACTAAAAGAGAGACGTAGGAAGAAAACGGACAAAGCAAAGGTACTAAAAGAGACAAGGAAGAATTAAAAAATGGAAACGGCAAATGGAATACAAGTAGACAGAAGCTTTTGTCGTGGTTTAACCCCAGCCAGCAGCCAAGCACCACACAGCCGCTACGCGGGAGAAAATTGCAAGGGTGGAAGTCCGAAAACGCGTGGGTTAAGGTAAGAACAGTTTAACAATTGAAGGAAAAGACAACAGAATACTAGTAATACTAGTAGTAGCAGTAGTAGTAGTAATAATAATAATAATAAACCAATAAGAGTATACAAAGCAAGCGCTTCACTAGACAGGGGCTCACCACTCGCCGACCGATGCCAAGCACGTCCCCGAGCTGCCATCGCTGACTCCTGGCCAACGCCCCCCAGTTTCCAGACCGAGCGTGACGTCCCACGGTAGGGAATAGCGCTGCGGCCGGTCTGGGGCAGCTGAGCTGCCTGTGGCGCCTCCCAGCTTCTTGCGCACCGGGCAGAGCACGGGAAGCTGAAAGGTCCTTGAGTGGTGTCAGCGCTACTTAGCGACAAACAAAACGTCAGCGCGTTACCAACATGATGCTCATCCGAAATCCAAAAGGCAGCACTGTGCCAGCTACTAGGAAGAACCTTAACTCTCTGCCAGCCGAAAGCAGGACGCTTTGAACAGCAAGGGCGATTGAAGGAATAAGGAAAAACTTAATAAATAGCGACAGGGAGCTCCATCGGAGAAGGAAAATTTAGAAAGCGAGGGCACTAAGGGAAGAGAAGAAGCAATTAAACCCAGCTAAACCCCCAGGGGAAAAGTCAACCTAGAACATGGAAAAAGCCACAGGGATTAGGGAAATAAGTGGGGAAATTAAAAAAAACAGGACAGCGAACGAAAGGGACGGCGAAGGCAAATTCAAAAAACGAGGGCCCTAAGGAAAGACAAGAAAGAATTAAAACAGAAATACAGGGAAATAAAGGCAGCAAAGAGGACAAAAGGAGACGGGAAAGTGTTCAGAGGAAGCGGCGATTAAGAACATCGGGAAGCGATTTAAAACCCGCATGGGTGAGCTAAAACGGAGACGGCAAAGAGAACGTCTAAAGTGACAGCACTCAGGAGCAACGAGAAAGGAGAGCTAAAACCTAAGAGCAGCAAACGAGATAAAAGTAGAACATTTTCAAAGCCAAAGGTTTAAGAGAAGGAAGAACTAAGAAAATACCGACGGTGAACTACAACACAGGCGTAACGGGCAATTTTTAAAAAGGGTCCGCACGAAGGGAAGACAAGAAACCATTAAAAATTAAGACGGTGAAGGGTATAATAGTAGGCGTAGGAAGAAAACCTTAAAAGCGGGGAGCGTTAGGGAAATGAAGGGGGGAAACTAAAAACTAGGGACAGCACACTAAAAGCGGAGAAAGAACATTTCAAAAGGGAGGAGCCTAAGGAAAGAGAAGAACTAACTGCAAACTAAAGACAGGGAACGGGATAAAAGCAAAACAAACTTCAAGAGTGACGGGACTTAGGGCAACGAAGAGATAAAAGTAAAAAGAGGGACAGTGAACTAAAAGAGAGACGTAGGAAGAAAACGGACAAAGCAAAGGTACTAAAAGAGACAAGGAAGAATTAAAAAATGGAAACGGCAAATGGAATACAAGTAGACAGAAGCTTTTGTCGTGGTTTAACCCCAGCCAGCAGCCAAGCACCACACAGCCGCTACGGGGGAGAAAATTGCAAGGGTGGAAGTCCGAAAACGCATGGGTTAAGGTAAGAACAGTTTAACAATTGAAGGAAAAGACAACAGAATACTAGTAATACTAGTAGTAGCAGTAGTAGTAGTAATAATAATAATAATAAACCAATAAGAGTATACAAAGCAAGCGCTTCACTAGACAGGGGCTCACCACTCGCCGACCGATGCCAAGCACGTCCCCGAGCTGCCATCGCTGACTCCTGGCCAACGCCCCCCGGTTTCCAGACCGAGCGTGACGTCCCACGGTAGGGAATAGCGCTGCGGCCGGTCTGGGGCAGCTGAGCTGCCTGTGGCGCCTCCCAGCTTCTTGCGCACCGGGCAGAGCACGGGAAGCTGAAAGGTCCTTGAGTGGTGTCAGCGCTACTTAGTGACAAACAAAACGTCAGCACGTTACCAACATGATGCTCATCCGAAATCCAAAAGGCAGCACTGTGCCAGCTACTAGGAAGAACCTTAACTCTCTGCCAGCCGAAAGCAGGACGCTTTGAACAGCAAGGGCGATTGAAGGAATAAGGAAAAACTTAATAAATAGCGACAGGGAGCTCCATCGGAGAAGGAAAATTTAGAAAGCGAGGGCACTAAGGGAAGAGAAGAAGCAATTAAACCCAGCTAACCCCCCAGGGGAAAAGTCAACCTAGAACATGGAAAAAGCCACAGGGATTAGGGAAATAAGTGGGGAAATTAAAAAAAACAGGACAGCGAACGAAAGGGACGGCGAAGGCAAATTCAAAAAACGAGGGCCCTAAGGAAAGACAAGAAAGAATTAAAACAGAAATACAGGGAAATAAAGGCAGCAAAGAGGACAAAAGGAGACGGGAAAGTGTTCAGAGGAAGCGGTGATTAAGAACATCGGGAAGCGATTTAAAACCCGCATGGGTGAGCTAAAACGGAGACGGCAAAGAGAACGTCTAAAGTGACAGCACTCAGGAGCAACGAGAAAGGAGAGCTAAAACCTAAGAGCAGCAAACGAGATAAAAGTAGAACATTTTCAAAGCCAAAGGTTTAAGAGAAGGAAGAACTAAGAAAATACCGACGGTGAACTACAACACAGGCGTAACGGGCAATTTTTAAAAAGGGTCCGCACGAAGGGAAGACAAGAAACCATTAAAAATTAAGACGGTGAAGGGTATAACAGTAGGCGTAGGAAGAAAACCTTAAAAGCGGGGAGCGTTAGGGAAATGAAGGGGGGAAACTAAAAACTAGGGACAGCACACTAAAAGCGGAGAAAGAACATTTCAAAAGGGAGGAGCCTAAGGAAAGAGAAGAACTAACTGCAAACTAAAGACAGGGAACGGGATAAAAGCAAAACAAACTTCAAGAGTGACGGGACTTAGGGCAACGAAGAGATAAAAGTAAAAAGAGGGACAGTGAACTAAAAGAGAGACGTAGGAAGAAAACGGACAAAGCAAAGGTACTAAAAGAGACAAGGAAGAATTAAAAAATGGAAACGGCAAATGGAATACAAGTAGACAGAAGCTTTTGTCGTGGTTTAACCCCAGCCAGCAGCCAAGCACCACACAGCCGCTACGGGGGAGAAAATTGCAAGGGTGGAAGTCCGAAAACGCGTGGGTTAAGGTAAGAACAGTTTAACAATTGAAGGAAAAGACAACAGAATACTAGTAATACTAGTAGTAGCAGTAGTAGTAGTAATAATAATAAACCAATAAGAGTATACAAAGCAAGCGCTTCACTAGACAGGGGCTCACCACTCGCCGACCGATGCCAAGCACGTCCCCGAGCTGCCATCGCTGACTCCTGGCCAACGCCCCCCGGTTTCCAGACCGAGCGTGACGTCCCACGGTAGGGAATAGCGCTGCGGCCGGTCTGGGGCAGCTGAGCTGCCTGTGGCGCCTCCCAGCTTCTTGCGCACCGGGCAGAGCACGGGAAGCTGAAAGGTCCTTGAGTGGTGTCAGCGCTACTTAGCGACAAACAAAACGTCAGCGCGTTACCAACATGATGCTCATCCGAAATCCAAAAGGCAGCACTGTGCCAGCTACTAGGAAGAACCTTAACTCTCTGCCAGCCGAAAGCAGGACGCTTTGAACAGCAAGGGCGATTGAAGGAATAAGGAAAAACTTAATAAATAGCGACAGGGAGCTCCATCGGAGAAGGAAAATTTAGAAAGCGAGGGCACTAAGGGAAGAGAAGAAGCAATTAAACCCAGCTAACCCCCCAGGGGAAAAGTCAACCTAGAACATGGAAAAAGCCACAGGGATTAGGGAAATAAGTGGGGAAATTAAAAAAACAGGACAGCGAACGAAAGGGACGGCGAAGGCAAATTCAAAAAACGAGGGCCCTAAGGAAAGACAAGAAAGAATTAAAACAGAAATACAGGGAAATAAAGGCAGCAAAGAGGACAAAAGGAGACGGGAAAGTGTTCAGAGGAAGCGGCGATTAAGAACATCGGGAAGCGATTTAAAACCCGCATGGGTGAGC
Source organism: Platalea leucorodia (assembly GCF_965183815.1). Classification (NCBI taxonomy): domain Eukaryota; kingdom Metazoa; phylum Chordata; class Aves; order Pelecaniformes; family Threskiornithidae; genus Platalea; species Platalea leucorodia. Next base: position 20,745 of record NW_028121387.1, read on the forward strand.
TAAAACGGAGACGGCAAAGAGAACGTCTAAAGTGACAGCACTCAGGAGCAACGAGAAAGGAGAGCTAAAACCTAAGAGCAGCAAACGAGATAAAAGTAGAACATTTTCAAAGCCAAAGGTTTAAGAGAAGGAAGAACTAAGAAAATACCGACGGTGAACTACAACACAGGCGTAACGGGCAATTTTTAAAAAGGGTCCGCACGAAGGGAAGACAAGAAACCATTAAAAATTAAGACGGTGAAGGGTATAACAGTAGGCGTAGGAAGAAAACCTTAAAAGCGGGGAGCGTTAGGGAAATGAAGGGGGGAAACTAAAAACTAGGGACAGCACACTAAAAGCAGAGAAAGAACATTTCAAAAGGGAGGAGCCTAAGGAAAGAGAAGAACTAACTGCAAACTAAAGACAGGGAACGGGATAAAAGCAAAACAAACTTCAAGAGTGACGGGACTTAGGGCAACGAAGAGATAAAAGTAAAAAGAGGGACAGTGAACTAAAAGAGAGACGTAGGAAGAAAACGGACAAAGCAAAGGTACTAAAAGAGACAAGGAAGAATTAAAAAATGGAAACGGCAAATGGAATACAAGTAGACAGAAGCTTTTGTCGTGGTTTAACCCCAGCCAGCAGCCAAGCACCACACAGCCGCTACGGGGGAGAAAATTGCAAGGGTGGAAGTCCGAAAACGCGTGGGTTAAGGTAAGAACAGTTTAACAATTGAAGGAAAAGACAACAGAATACTAGTAATACTAGTAGTAGTAGTAATAATAATAATAATAAACCAATAAGAGTATACAAAGCAAGCGCTTCACTAGACAGGGGCTCACCACTCGCCGACCGATGCCAAGCACGTCCCCGAGCTGCCATCGCTGACTCCTGGCCAACGCCCCCCGGTTTCCAGACCGAGCGTGACGTCCCACGGTAGGGAATAGCGCTGCGGCCGGTCTGGGGCAGCTGAGCTGCCTGTGGCGCCTCCCAGCTTCTTGCGCACCGGGCAGAGCACGGGAAGCTGAAAGGTCCTTGAGTGGTGTCAGCGCTACTTAGCGACAAACAAAACGTCAGCGCGTTACCAACATGATGCTCATCCGAAATCCAAAAGGCAGCACTGTGCCAGCTACTAGGAAGAACCTTAACTCTCTGCCAGCCGAAAGCAGGACGCTTTGAACAGCAAGGGCGATTGAAGGAATAAGGAAAAACTTAATAAATAGCGACAGGGAGCTCCATCGGAGAAGGAAAATTTAGAAAGCGAGGGCACTAAGGGAAGAGAAGAAGCAATTAAACCCAGCTAAACCCCCAGGGGAAAAGTCAACCTAGAACATGGAAAAAGCCACAGGGATTAGGGAAATAAGTGGGGAAATTAAAAAAACAGGACAGCGAACGAAAGGGACGGCGAAGGCAAATTCAAAAAACGAGGGCCCTAAGGAAAGACAAGAAAGAATTAAAACAGAAATACAGGGAAATAAAGGCAGCAAAGAGGACAAAAGGAGACGGGAAAGTGTTCAGAGGAAGCGGCGATTAAGAACATCGGGAAGCGATTTAAAACCCGCATGGGTGAGCTAAAACGGAGACGGCAAAGAGAACGTCTAAAGTGACAGCACTCAGGAGCAACGAGAAAGGAGAGCTAAAACCTAAGAGCAGCAAACGAGATAAAAGTAGAACATTTTCAAAGCCAAAGGTTTAAGAGAAGGAAGAACTAAGAAAATACCGACGGTGAACTACAACACAGGCGTAACGGGCAATTTTTAAAAAGGGTCCGCACGAAGGGAAGACAAGAAACCATTAAAAATTAAGACGGTGAAGGGTATAACAGTAGGCGTAGGAAGAAAACCTTAAAAGCGGGGAGCGTTAGGGAAATGAAGGGGGGAAACTAAAAACTAGGGACAGCACACTAAAAGCGGAGAAAGAACATTTCAAAAGGGAGGAGCCTAAGGAAAGAGAAGAACTAACTGCAAACTAAAGACAGGGAACGGGATAAAAGCAAAACAAACTTCAAGAGTGACGGGACTTAGGGCAACGAAGAGATAAAAGTAAAAAGAGGGACAGTGAACTAAAAGAGAGACGTAGGAAGAAAACGGACAAAGCAAAGGTACTAAAAGAGACAAGGAAGAATTAAAAAATGGAAACGGCAAATGGAATACAAGTAGACAGAAGCTTTTGTCGTGGTTTAACCCCAGCCAGCAGCCAAGCACCACACAGCCGCTACGGGGGAGAAAATTGCAAGGGTGGAAGTCCGAAAACGCGTGGGTTAAGGTAAGAACAGTTTAACAATTGAAGGAAAAGACAACAGAATACTAGTAATACTAGTAGTAGCAGTAGTAGTAGTAATAATAATAATAATAAACCAATAAGAGTATACAAAGCAAGCGCTTCACTAGACAGGGGCTCACCACTCGCCGACCGATGCCAAGCACGTCCCCGAGCTGCCATCGCTGACTCCTGGCCAACGCCCCCCGGTTTCCAGACCGAGCGTGACGTCCCACGGTAGGGAATAGCGCTGCGGCCGGTCTGGGGCAGCTGAGCTGCCTGTGGCGCCTCCCAGCTTCTTGCGCACCAGGCAGAGCACGGGAAGCTGGAAGGTCCTTGAGTGGTGTCAGCGCTACTTAGCGACAAACAAAACGTCAGCGCGTTACCAACATGATGCTCATCCGAAATCCAAAAGGCAGCACTGTGCCAGCTACTAGGAAGAACCTTAACTCTCTGCCAGCCGAAAGCAGGACGCTTTGAACAGCAAGGGCGATTGAAGGAATAAGGAAAAACTTAATAAATAGCGACAGGGAGCTCCATCGGAGAAGGAAAATTTAGAAAGCGAGGGCACTAAGGGAAGAGAAGAAGCAATTAAACCCAGCTAACCCCCCAGGGGAAAAGTCAACCTAGAACATGGAAAAAGCCACAGGGATTAGGGAAATAAGTGGGGAAATTAAAAAAAACAGGACAGCGAACGAAAGGGACGGCGAAGGCAAATTCAAAAAACGAGGGCCCTAAGGAAAGACAAGAAAGAATTAAAACAGAAATACAGGGAAATAAAGGCAGCAAAGAGGACAAAAGGAGACGGGAAAGTGTTCAGAGGAAGCGGCGATTAAGAACATCGGGAAGCGATTTAAAACCCGCATGGGTGAGCTAAAACGGAGACGGCAAAGAGAACGTCTAAAGTGACAGCACTCAGGAGCAACGAGAAAGGAGAGCTAAAACCTAAGAGCAGCAAACGAGATAAAAGTAGAACATTTTCAAAGCCAAAGGTTTAAGAGAAGGAAGAACTAAGAAAATACCGACGGTGAACTACAACACAGGCGTAACGGGCAATTTTTAAAAAGGGTCCGCACGAAGGGAAGACAAGAAACCATTAAAAATTAAGACGGTGAAGGGTATAACAGTAGGCGTAGGAAGAAAACCTTAAAAGCGGGGAGCGTTAGGGAAATGAAGGGGGGAAACTAAAAACTAGGGACAGCACACTAAAAGCGGAGAAAGAACATTTCAAAAGGGAGGAGCCTAAGGAAAGAGAAGAACTAACTGCAAACTAAAGACAGGGAACGGGATAAAAGCAAAACAAACTTCAAGAGTGACGGGACTTAGGGCAACGAAGAGATAAAAGTAAAAAGAGGGACAGTGAACTAAAAGAGAGACGTAGGAAGAAAACGGACAAAGCAAAGGTACTAAAAGAGACAAGGAAGAATTAAAAAATGGAAACGGCAAATGGAATACAAGTAGACAGAAGCTTTTGTCGTGGTTTAACCCCAGCCAGCAGCCAAGCACCACACAGCCGCTACGGGGGAGAAAATTGCAAGGGTGGAAGTCCGAAAACGCGTGGGTTAAGGTAAGAACAGTTTAACAATTGAAGGAAAAGACAACAGAATACTAGTAATACTAGTAGTAGCAGTAGTAGTAGTAATAATAATAATAATAAACCAATAAGAGTATACAAAGCAAGCGCTTCACTAGACAGGGGCTCACCACTCGCCGACCGATGCCAAGCACGTCCCCGAGCTGCCATCGCTGACTCCTGGCCAACGCCCCCCGGTTTCCAGACCGAGCGTGACGTCCCACGGTAGGGAATAGCGCTGCGGCCGGTCTGGGGCAGCTGAGCTGCCTGTGGCGCCTCCCAGCTTCTTGCGCACCGGGCAGAGCACGGGAAGCTGAAAGGTCCTTGAGTGGTGTCAGCGCTACTTAGCGACAAACAAAACGTCAGCGCGTTACCAACATGATGCTCATCCGAAATCCAAAAGGCAGCACTGTGCCAGCTACTAGGAAGAACCTTAACTCTCTGCCAGCCGAAAGCAGGACGCTTTGAACAGCAAGGGCGATTGAAGGAATAAGGAAAAACTTAATAAATAGCGACAGGGAGCTCCATCGGAGAAGGAAAATTTAGAAAGTGAGGGCACTAAGGGAAGAGAAGAAGCAATTAAACCCAGCTAACCCCCCAGGGGAAAAGTCAACCTAGAACATGGAAAAAGCCACAGGGATTAGGGAAATAAGTGGGGAAATTAAAAAAAACAGGACAGCGAACGAAAGGGACGGCGAAGGCAAATTCAAAAAACGAGGGCCCTAAGGAAAGACAAGAAAGAATTAAAACAGAAATACAGGGAAATAAAGGCAGCAAAGAGGACAAAAGGAGACGGGAAAGTGTTCAGAGGAAGCGGCGATTAAGAACATCGGGAAGCGATTTAAAACCCGCGTGGGTGAGCTAAAACGGAGACGGCAAAGAGAACGTCTAAAGTGACAGCACTCAGGAGCAACGAGAAAGGAGAGCTAAAACCTAAGAGCAGCAAACGAGATAAAAGTAGAACATTTTCAAAGCCAAAGGTTTAAGAGAAGGAAGAACTAAGAAAATACCGACGGTGAACTACAACACAGGCGTAACGGGCAATTTTTAAAAAGGGTCCGCACGAAGGGAAGACAAGAAACCATTAAAAATTAAGACGGTGAAGGGTATAACAGTAGGCGTAGGAAGAAAACCTTAAAAGCGGGGAGCGTTAGGGAAATGAAGGGGGGAAACTAAAAACTAGGGACAGCACACTAAAAGCGGAGAAAGAACATTTCAAAAGGGAGGAGCCTAAGGAAAGAGAAGAACTAACTGCAAACTAAAGACAGGGAACGGGATAAAAGCAAAACAAACTTCAAGAGTGACGGGACTTAGGGCAACGAAGAGATAAAAGTAAAAAGAGGGACAGTGAACTAAAAGAGAGACGTAGGAAGAAAACGGACAAAGCAAAGGTACTAAAAGAGACAAGGAAGAATTAAAAAATGGAAACGGCAAATGGAATACAAGTAGACAGAAGCTTTTGTCGTGGTTTAACCCCAGCCAGCAGCCAAGCACCACACAGCCGCTACGCGGGAGAAAATTGCAAGGGTGGAAGTCCGAAAACGCGTGGGTTAAGGTAAGAACAGTTTAACAATTGAAGGAAAAGACAACAGAATACTAGTAATACTAGTAGTAGCAGTAGTAGTAGTAATAATAATAAACCAATAAGAGTATACAAAGCAAGCGCTTCACTAGACAGGGGCTCACCACTCGCCGACCGATGCCAAGCACGTCCCCGAGCTGCCATCGCTGACTCCTGGCCAACGCCCCCCGGTTTCCAGACCGAGCGTGACGTCCCACGGTAGGGAATAGCGCTGCGGCCGGTCTGGGGCAGCTGAGCTGCCTGTGGCGCCTCCCAGCTTCTTGCGCACCGGGCAGAGCACGGGAAGCTGAAAGGTCCTTGAGTGGTGTCAGCGCTACTTAGCGACAAACAAAACGTCAGCGCGTTACCAACATGATGCTCATCCGAAATCCAAAAGGCAGCACTGTGCCAGCTACTAGGAAGAACCTTAACTCTCTGCCAGCCGAAAGCAGGACGCTTTGAACAGCAAGGGCGATTGAAGGAATAAGGAAAAACTTAATAAATAGCGACAGGGAGCTCCATCGGAGAAGGAAAATTTAGAAAGCGAGGGCACTAAGGGAAGAGAAGAAGCAATTAAACCCAGCTAACCCCCCAGGGGAAAAGTCAACCTAGAACATGGAAAAAGCCACAGGGATTAGGGAAATAAGTGGGGAAATTAAAAAAACAGGACAGCGAACGAAAGGGACGGCGAAGGCAAATTCAAAAAACGAGGGCCCTAAGGAAAGACAAGAAAGAATTAAAACAGAAATACAGGGAAATAAAGGCAGCAAAGAGGACAAAAGGAGACGGGAAAGTGTTCAGAGGAAGCGGCGATTAAGAACATCGGGAAGCGATTTAAAACCCGCATGGGTGAGCTAAAACGGAGACGGCAAAGAGAACGTCTAAAGTGACAGCACTCAGGAGCAACGAGAAAGGAGAGCTAAAACCTAAGAGCAGCAAACGAGATAAAAGTAGAACATTTTCAAAGCCAAAGGTTTAAGAGAAGGAAGAACTAAGAAAATACCGACGGTGAACTACAACACAGGCGTAACGGGCAATTTTTAAAAAGGGTCCGCACGAAGGGAAGACAAGAAACCATTAAAAATTAAGACGGTGAAGGGTATAACAGTAGGCGTAGGAAGAAAACCTTAAAAGCGGGGAGCGTTAGGGAAATGAAGGGGGGAAACTAAAAACTAGGGACAGCACACTAAAAGCGGAGAAAGAACATTTCAAAAGGGAGGAGCCTAAGGAAAGAGAAGAACTAACTGCAAACTAAAGACAGGGAACGGGATAAAAGCAAAACAAACTTCAAGAGTGACGGGACTTAGGGCAACGAAGAGATAAAAGTAAAAAGAGGGACAGTGAACTAAAAGAGAGACGTAGGAAGAAAACGGACAAAGCAAAGGTACTAAAAGAGACAAGGAAGAATTAAAAAATGGAAACGGCAAATGGAATACAAGTAGACAGAAGCTTTTGTCGTGGTTTAACCCCAGCCAGCAGCCAAGCACCACACAGCCGCTACGGGGGAGAAAATTGCAAGGGTGGAAGTCCGAAAACGCGTGGGTTAAGGTAAGAACAGTTTAACAATTGAAGGAAAAGACAACAGAATACTAGTAATACTAGTAGTAGCAGTAGTAGTAGTAATAATAATAAACCAATAAGAGTATACAAAGCAAGCGCTTCACTAGACAGGGGCTCACCACTCGCCGACCGATGCCAAGCACGTCCCCGAGCTGCCATCGCTGACTCCTGGCCAACGCCCCCCGGTTTCCAGACCGAGCGTGACGTCCCACGGTAGGGAATAGCGCTGCGGCCGGTCTGGGGCAGCTGAGCTGCCTGTGGCGCCTCCCAGCTTCTTGCGCACCGGGCAGAGCACGGGAAGCTGGAAGGTCCTTGAGTGGTGTCAGCGCTACTTAGCGACAAACAAAACGTCAGCGCGTTACCAACATGATGCTCATCCGAAATCCAAAAGGCAGCACTGTGCCAGCTACTAGGAAGAACCTTAACTCTCTGCCAGCCGAAAGCAGGACGCTTTGAACAGCAAGGGCGATTGAAGGAATAAGGAAAAACTTAATAAATAGCGACAGGGAGCTCCATCGGAGAAGGAAAATTTAGAAAGCGAGGGCACTAAGGGAAGAGAAGAAGCAATTAAACCCAGCTAACCCCCCAGGGGAAAAGTCAACCTAGAACATGGAAAAAGCCACAGGGATTAGGGAAATAAGTGGGGAAATTAAAAAAACAGGACAGCGAACGAAAGGGACGGCGAAGGCAAATTCAAAAAACGAGGGCCCTAAGGAAAGACAAGAAAGAATTAAAACAGAAATACAGGGAAATAAAGGCAGCAAAGAGGACAAAAGGAGACGGGAAAGTGTTCAGAGGAAGCGGCGATTAAGAACATCGGGAAGCGATTTAAAACCCGCATGGGTGAGCTAAAACGGAGACGGCAAAGAGAACGTCTAAAGTGACAGCACTCAGGAGCAACGAGAAAGGAGAGCTAAAACCTAAGAGCAGCAAACGAGATAAAAGTAGAACATTTTCAAAGCCAAAGGTTTAAGAGAAGGAAGAACTAAGAAAATACCGACGGTGAACTACAACACAGGCGTAACGGGCAATTTTTAAAAAGGGTCCGCACGAAGGGAAGACAAGAAACCATTAAAAATTAAGACGGTGAAGGGTATAACAGTAGGCGTAGGAAGAAAACCTTAAAAGCGGGGAGCGTTAGGGAAATGAAGGGGGGAAACAAAAAACTAGGGACAGCACACTAAAAGCGGAGAAAGAACATTTCAAAAGGGAGGAGCCTAAGGAAAGAGAAGAACTAACTGCAAACTAAAGACAGGGAACGGGATAAAAGCAAAACAAACTTCAAGAGTGACGGGACTTAGGGCAACGAAGAGATAAAAGTAAAAAGAGGGACAGTGAACTAAAAGAGAGACGTAGGAAGAAAACGGACAAAGCAAAGGTACTAAAAGAGACAAGGAAGAATTAAAAAATGGAAACGGCAAATGGAATACAAGTAGACAGAAGCTTTTGTCGTGGTTTAACCCCAGCCAGCAGCCAAGCACCACACAGCCGCTACGCGGGAGAAAATTGCAAGGGTGGAAGTCCGAAAACGCGTGGGTTAAGGTAAGAACAGTTTAACAATTGAAGGAAAAGACAACAGAATACTAGTAATACTAGTAGTAGCAGTAGTAGTAGTAATAATAATAAACCAATAAGAGTATACAAAGCAAGCGCTTCACTAGACAGGGGCTCACCACTCGCCGACCGATGCCAAGCACGTCCCCGAGCTGCCATCGCTGACTCCTGGCCAACGCCCCCCGGTTTCCAGACCGAGCGTGACGTCCCACGGTAGGGAATAGCGCTGCGGCCGGTCTGGGGCAGCTGAGCTGCCTGTGGCGCCTCCCAGCTTCTTGCGCACCGGGCAGAGCACGGGAAGCTGGAAGGTCCTTGAGTGGTGTCAGCGCTACTTAGCGACAAACAAAACGTCAGCGCGTTACCAACATGATGCTCATCCGAAATCCAAAAGGCAGCACTGTGCCAGCTACTAGGAAGAACCTTAACTCTCTGCCAGCCGAAAGCAGGACGCTTTGAACAGCAAGGGCGATTGAAGGAATAAGGAAAAACTTAATAAATAGCGACAGGGAGCTCCATCGGAGAAGGAAAATTTAGAAAGCGAGGGCACTAAGGGAAGAGAAGAAGCAATTAAACCCAGCTAACCCCCCAGGGGAAAAGTCAACCTAGAACATGGAAAAAGCCACAGGGATTAGGGAAATAAGTGGGGAAATTAAAAAAACAGGACAGCGAACGAAAGGGACGGCGAAGGCAAATTCAAAAAACGAGGGCCCTAAGGAAAGACAAGAAAGAATTAAAACAGAAATACAGGGAAATAAAGGCAGCAAAGAGGACAAAAGGAGACGGGAAAGTGTTCAGAGGAAGCGGCGATTAAGAACATCGGGAAGCGATTTAAAACCCGCATGGGTGAGCTAAAACGGAGACGGCAAAGAGAACGTCTAAAGTGACAGCACTCAGGAGCAACGAGAAAGGAGAGCTAAAACCTAAGAGCAGCAAACGAGATAAAAGTAGAACATTTTCAAAGCCAAAGGTTTAAGAGAAGGAAGAACTAAGAAAATACCGACGGTGAACTACAACACAGGCGTAACGGGCAATTTTTAAAAAGGGTCCGCACGAAGGGAAGACAAGAAACCATTAAAAATTAAGACGGTGAAGGGTATAACAGTAGGCGTAGGAAGAAAACCTTAAAAGCGGGGAGCGTTAGGGAAATGAAGGGGGGAAACTAAAAACTAGGGACAGCACACTAAAAGCGGAGAAAGAACATTTCAAAAGGGAGGAGCCTAAGGAAAGAGAAGAACTAACTGCAAACTAAAGACAGGGAACGGGATAAAAGCAAAACAAACTTCAAGAGTGACGGGACTTAGGGCAACGAAGAGATAAAAGTAAAAAGAGGGACAGTGAACTAAAAGAGAGACGTAGGAAGAAAACGGACAAAGCAAAGGTACTAAAAGAGACAAGGAAGAATTAAAAAATGGAAACGGCAAATGGAATACAAGTAGACAGAAGCTTTTGTCGTGGTTTAACCCCAGCCAGCAGCCAAGCACCACACAGCCGCTACGGGGGAGAAAATTGCAAGGGTGGAAGTCCGAAAACGCGTGGGTTAAGGTAAGAACAGTTTAACAATTGAAGGAAAAGACAACAGAATACTAGTAATACTAGTAGTAGCAGTAGTAGTAGTAATAATAATAAACCAATAAGAGTATACAAAGCAAGCGCTTCACTAGACAGGGGCTCACCACTCGCCGACCGATGCCAAGCACGTCCCCGAGCTGCCATCGCTGACTCCTGGCCAACGCCCCCCGGTTTCCAGACCGAGCGTGACGTCCCACGGTAGGGAATAGCGCTGCGGCCGGTCTGGGGCAGCTGAGCTGCCTGTGGCGCCTCCCAGCTTCTTGCGCACCGGGCAGAGCACGGGAAGCTGGAAGGTCCTTGAGTGGTGTCAGCGCTACTTAGCGACAAACAAAACGTCAGCGCGTTACCAACATGATGCTCATCCGAAATCCAAAAGGCAGCACTGTGCCAGCTACTAGGAAGAACCTTAACTCTCTGCCAGCCGAAAGCAGGACGCTTTGAACAGCAAGGGCGATTGAAGGAATAAGGAAAAACTTAATAAATAGCGACAGGGAGCTCCATCGGAGAAGGAAAATTTAGAAAGCGAGGGCACTAAGGGAAGAGAAGAAGCAATTAAACCCAGCTAACCCCCCAGGGGAAAAGTCAACCTAGAACATGGAAAAAGCCACAGGGATTAGGGAAATAAGTGGGGAAATTAAAAAAACAGGACAGCGAACGAAAGGGACGGCGAAGGCAAATTCAAAAAACGAGGGCCCTAAGGAAAGACAAGAAAGAATTAAAACAGAAATACAGGGAAATAAAGGCAGCAAAGAGGACAAAAGGAGACGGGAAAGTGTTCAGAGGAAGCGGCGATTAAGAACATCGGGAAGCGATTTAAAACCCGCATGGGTGAGCTAAAACGGAGACGGCAAAGAGAACGTCTAAAGTGACAGCACTCAGGAGCAACGAGAAAGGAGAGCTAAAACCTAAGAGCAGCAAACGAGATAAAAGTAGAACATTTTCAAAGCCAAAGGTTTAAGAGAAGGAAGAACTAAGAAAATACCGACGGTGAACTACAACACAGGCGTAACGGGCAATTTTTAAAAAGGGTCCGCACGAAGGGAAGACAAGAAACCATTAAAAATTAAGACGGTGAAGGGTATAACAGTAGGCGTAGGAAGAAAACCTTAAAAGCGGGGAGCGTTAGGGAAATGAAGGGGGGAAACAAAAAACTAGGGACAGCACACTAAAAGCGGAGAAAGAACATTTCAAAAGGGAGGAGCCTAAGGAAAGAGAAGAACTAACTGCAAACTAAAGACAGGGAACGGGATAAAAGCAAAACAAACTTCAAGAGTGACGGGACTTAGGGCAACGAAGAGATAAAAGTAAAAAGAGGGACAGTGAACTAAAAGAGAGACGTAGGAAGAAAACGGACAAAGCAAAGGTACTAAAAGAGACAAGGAAGAATTAAAAAATGGAAACGGCAAATGGAATACAAGTAGACAGAAGCTTTTGTCGTGGTTTAACCCCAGCCAGCAGCCAAGCACCACACAGCCGCTACGCGGGAGAAAATTGCAAGGGTGGAAGTCCGAAAACGCGTGGGTTAAGGTAAGAACAGTTTAACAATTGAAGGAAAAGACAACAGAATACTAGTAATACTAGTAGTAGCAGTAGTAGTAGTAATAATAATAAACCAATAAGAGTATACAAAGCAAGCGCTTCACTAGACAGGGGCTCACCACTCGCCGACCGATGCCAAGCACGTCCCCGAGCTGCCATCGCTGACTCCTGGCCAACGCCCCCCGGTTTCCAGACCGAGCGTGACGTCCCACGGTAGGGAATAGCGCTGCGGCCGGTCTGGGGCAGCTGAGCTGCCTGTGGCGCCTCCCAGCTTCTTGCGCACCGGGCAGAGCACGGGAAGCTGGAAGGTCCTTGAGTGGTGTCAGCGCTACTTAGCGACAAACAAAACGTCAGCGCGTTACCAACATGATGCTCATCCGAAATCCAAAAGGCAGCACTGTGCCAGCTACTAGGAAGAACCTTAACTCTCTGCCAGCCGAAAGCAGGACGCTTTGAACAGCAAGGGCGATTGAAGGAATAAGGAAAAACTTAATAAATAGCGACAGGGAGCTCCATCGGAGAAGGAAAATTTAGAAAGCGAGGGCACTAAGGGAAGAGAAGAAGCAATTAAACCCAGCTAACCCCCCAGGGGAAAAGTCAACCTAGAACATGGAAAAAGCCACAGGGATTAGGGAAATAAGTGGGGAAATTAAAAAAACAGGACAGCGAACGAAAGGGACGGCGAAGGCAAATTCAAAAAACGAGGGCCCTAAGGAAAGACAAGAAAGAATTAAAACAGAAATACAGGGAAATAAAGGCAGCAAAGAGGACAAAAGGAGACGGGAAAGTGTTCAGAGGAAGCGGCGATTAAGAACATCGGGAAGCGATTTAAAACCCGCATGGGTGAGCTAAAACGGAGACGGCAAAGAGAACGTCTAAAGTGACAGCACTCAGGAGCAACGAGAAAGGAGAGCTAAAACCTAAGAGCAGCAAACGAGATAAAAGTAGAACATTTTCAAAGCCAAAGGTTTAAGAGAAGGAAGAACTAAGAAAATACCGACGGTGAACTACAACACAGGCGTAACGGGCAATTTTTAAAAAGGGTCCGCACGAAGGGAAGACAAGAAACCATTAAAAATTAAGACGGTGAAGGGTATAACAGTAGGCGTAGGAAGAAAACCTTAAAAGCGGGGAGCGTTAGGGAAATGAAGGGGGGAAACAAAAAACTAGGGACAGCACACTAAAAGCGGAGAAAGAACATTTCAAAAGGGAGGAGCCTAAGGAAAGAGAAGAACTAACTGCAAACTAAAGACAGGGAACGGGATAAAAGCAAAACAAACTTCAAGAGTGACGGGACTTAGGGCAACGAAGAGATAAAAGTAAAAAGAGGGACAGTGAACTAAAAGAGAGACGTAGGAAGAAAACGGACAAAGCAAAGGTACTAAAAGAGACAAGGAAGAATTAAAAAATGGAAACGGCAAATGGAATACAAGTAGACAGAAGCTTTTGTCGTGGTTTAACCCCAGCCAGCAGCCAAGCACCACACAGCCGCTACGCGGGAGAAAATTGCAAGGGTGGAAGTCCGAAAACGCGTGGGTTAAGGTAAGAACAGTTTAACAATTGAAGGAAAAGACAACAGAATACTAGTAATACTAGTAGTAGCAGTAGTAGTAGTAATAATAATAAACCAATAAGAGTATACAAAGCAAGCGCTTCACTAGACAGGGGCTCACCACTCGCCGACCGATGCCAAGCACGTCCCCGAGCTGCCATCGCTGACTCCTGGCCAACGCCCCCCGGTTTCCAGACCGAGCGTGACGTCCCACGGTAGGGGAATAGCGCTGCGGCCGGTCTGGGGCAGCCTGAGCTGCCTGTGGCGCCTCCCAGCTTCTTGCGCACCGGGCAGAGCACGGAAGCTGGAAGGTCCTTGAGTGGTGTCAGCGCTACTTAGCGACAAACAAAACGTCAGCGCGTTACCAACATGATGCTCATCCGAAATCCAAAAGGCAGCACTGTGCCAGCTACTAGAAGAACCTTAACTCTCTGCCAGCCGAAAGCAGGACGCTTTGAACAGCAAGGGCGATTGAAGGAATAAGGAAAAACTTAATAAATAGCGACAGGGAGCTCCATCGGAGAAGGAAAATTTAGAAAGCGAGGGCACTAAGGGAAGAGAAGAAGCAATTAAACCCAGCTAACCCCCCAGGGGAAAAGTCAACCTAGAACATGGAAAAAGCCACAGGGATTAGGGAAATAAGTGGGGAAATTAAAAAAACAGGACAGCGAACGAAAGGGACGGCGAAGGCAAATTCAAAAAACGAGGGCCCTAAGGAAAGACAAGAAAGAATTAAAACAGAAATACAGGGAAATAAAGGCAGCAAAGAGGACAAAAGGAGACGGGAAAGTGTTCAGAGGAAGCGGCGATTAAGAACATCGGGAAGCGATTTAAAACCCGCATGGGTGAGCTAAAACGGAGACGGCAAAGAGAACGTCTAAAGTGACAGCACTCAGGAGCAACGAGAAAGGAGAGCTAAAACCTAAGAGCAGCAAACGAGATAAAAGTAGAACATTTTCAAAGCCAAAGGTTTAAGAGAAGGAAGAACTAAGAAAATACCGACGGTGAACTACAACACAGGCGTAACGGGCAATTTTTAAAAAGGGTCCGCACGAAGGGAAGACAAGAAACCATTAAAAATTAAGACGGTGAAGGGTATAACAGTAGGCGTAGGAAGAAAACCTTAAAAGCGGGGAGCGTTAGGGAAATGAAGGGGGGAAACAAAAAACTAGGGACAGCACACTAAAAGCGGAGAAAGAACATTTCAAAAGGGAGGAGCCTAAGGAAAGAGAAGAACTAACTGCAAACTAAAGACAGGGAACGGGATAAAAGCAAAACAAACTTCAAGAGTGACGGGACTTAGGGCAACGAAGAGATAAAAGTAAAAAGAGGGACAGTGAACTAAAAGAGAGACGTAGGAAGAAAACGGACAAAGCAAAGGTACTAAAAGAGACAAGGAAGAATTAAAAAATGGAAACGGCAAATGGAATACAAGTAGACAGAAGCTTTTGTCGTGGTTTAACCCCAGCCAGCAGCCAAGCACCACACAGCCGCTACGCGGGAGAAAATTGCAAGGGTGGAAGTCCGAAAACGCGTGGGTTAAGGTAAGAACAGTTTAACAATTGAAGGAAAAGACAACAGAATACTAGTAATACTAGTAGTAGCAGTAGTAGTAGTAATAATAATAATAATAAACCAATAAGAGTATACAAAGCAAGCGCTTCACTAGACAGGGGCTCACCACTCGCCGACCGATGCCAAGCACGTCCCCGAGCTGCCATCGCTGACTCCTGGCCAACGCCCCCCGGTTTCCAGACCGAGCGTGACGTCCCACGGTAGGGAATAGCGCTGCGGCCGGTCTGGGGCAGCTGAGCTGCCTGTGGCGCCTCCCAGCTTCTTGCGCACCGGGCAGAGCACGGGAAGCTGAAAGGTCCTTGAGTGGTGTCAGCGCTACTTAGCGACAAACAAAACGTCAGCGCGTTACCAACATGATGCTCATCCGAAATCCAAAAGGCAGCACTGTGCCAGCTACTAGGAAGAACCTTAACTCTCTGCCAGCCGAAAGCAGGACGCTTTGAACAGCAAGGGCGATTGAAGGAATAAGGAAAAACTTAATAAATAGCGACAGGGAGCTCCATCGGAGAAGGAAAATTTAGAAAGTGAGGGCACTAAGGGAAGAGAAGAAGCAATTAAACCCAGCTAACCCCCCAGGGGAAAAGTCAACCTAGAACATGGAAAAAGCCACAGGGATTAGGGAAATAAGTGGGGAAATTAAAAAAAACAGGACAGCGAACGAAAGGGACGGCGAAGGCAAATTCAAAAAACGAGGGCCCTAAGGAAAGACAAGAAAGAATTAAAACAGAAATACAGGGAAATAAAGGCAGCAAAGAGGACAAAAGGAGACGGGAAAGTGTTCAGAGGAAGCGGCGATTAAGAACATCGGGAAGCGATTTAAAACCCGCGTGGGTGAGCTAAAACGGAGACGGCAAAGAGAACGTCTAAAGTGACAGCACTCAGGAGCAACGAGAAAGGAGAGCTAAAACCTAAGAGCAGCAAACGAGATAAAAGTAGAACATTTTCAAAGCCAAAGGTTTAAGAGAAGGAAGAACTAAGAAAATACCGACGGTGAACTACAACACAGGCGTAACGGGCAATTTTTAAAAAGGGTCCGCACGAAGGGAAGACAAGAAACCATTAAAAATTAAGACGGTGAAGGGTATAACAGTAGGCGTAGGAAGAAAACCTTAAAAGCGGGGAGCGTTAGGGAAATGAAGGGGGGAAACAAAAAACTAGGGACAGCACACTAAAAGCGGAGAAAGAACATTTCAAAAGGGAGGAGCCTAAGGAAAGAGAAGAACTAACTGCAAACTAAAGACAGGGAACGGGATAAAAGCAAAACAAACTTCAAGAGTGACGGGACTTAGGGCAACGAAGAGATAAAAGTAAAAAGAGGGACAGTGAACTAAAAGAGAGACGTAGGAAGAAAATGGACAAAGCAAAGGTACTAAAAGAGACAAGGAAGAATTAAAAAATGGAAACGGCAAATGGAATACAAGTAGACAGAAGCTTTTGTCGTGGTTTAACCCCAGCCAGCAGCCAAGCACCACACAGCCGCTACGCGGGAGAAAATTGCAAGGGTGGAAGTCCGAAAACGCGTGGGTTAAGGTAAGAACAGTTTAACAATTGAAGGAAAAGACAACAGAATACTAGTAATACTAGTAGTAGCAGTAGTAGTAGTAATAATAATAAACCAATAAGAGTATACAAAGCAAGCGCTTCACTAGACAGGGGCTCACCACTCGCCGACCGATGCCAAGCACGTCCCCGAGCTGCCATCGCTGACTCCTGGCCAACGCCCCCCGGTTTCCAGACCGAGCGTGACGTCCCACGGTAGGGAATAGCGCTGCGGCCGGTCTGGGGCAGCTGAGCTGCCTGTGGCGCCTCCCAGCTTCTTGCGCACCGGGCAGAGCACGGGAAGCTGAAAGGTCCTTGAGTGGTGTCAGCGCTACTTAGCGACAAACAAAACGTCAGCGCGTTACCAACATGATGCTCATCCGAAATCCAAAAGGCAGCACTGTGCCAGCTACTAGGAAGAACCTTAACTCTCTGCCAGCCGAAAGCAGGACGCTTTGAACAGCAAGGGCGATTGAAGGAATAAGGAAAAACTTAATAAATAGCGACAGGGAGCTCCATCGGAGAAGGAAAATTTAGAAAGCGAGGGCACTAAGGGAAGAGAAGAAGCAATTAAACCCAGCTAACCCCCCAGGGGAAAAGTCAACCTAGAACATGGAAAAAGCCACAGGGATTAGGGAAATAAGTGGGGAAATTAAAAAAACAGGACAGCGAACGAAAGGGACGGCGAAGGCAAATTCAAAAAACGAGGGCCCTAAGGAAAGACAAGAAAGAATTAAAACAGAAATACAGGGAAATAAAGGCAGCAAAGAGGACAAAAGGAGACGGGAAAGTGTTCAGAGGAAGCGGCGATTAAGAACATCGGGAAGCGATTTAAAACCCGCATGGGTGAGCTAAAACGGAGACGGCAAAGAGAACGTCTAAAGTGACAGCACTCAGGAGCAACGAGAAAGGAGAGCTAAAACCTAAGAGCAGCAAACGAGATAAAAGTAGAACATTTTCAAAGCCAAAGGTTTAAGAGAAGGAAGAACTAAGAAAATACCGACGGTGAACTACAACACAGGCGTAACGGGCAATTTTTAAAAAGGGTCCGCACGAAGGGAAGACAAGAAACCATTAAAAATTAAGACGGTGAAGGGTATAATAGTAGGCGTAGGAAGAAAACCTTAAAAGCGGGGAGCGTTAGGGAAATGAAGGGGGGAAACTAAAAACTAGGGACAGCACACTAAAAGCGGAGAAAGAACATTTCAAAAGGGAGGAGCCTAAGGAAAGAGAAGAACTAACTGCAAACTAAAGACAGGGAACGGGATAAAAGCAAAACAAACTTCAAGAGTGACGGGACTTAGGGCAACGAAGAGATAAAAGTAAAAAGAGGGACAGTGAACTAAAAGAGAGACGTAGGAAGAAAACGGACAAAGCAAAGGTACTAAAAGAGACAAGGAAGAATTAAAAAATGGGAACGGCAAATGGAATACAAGTAGACAGAAGCTTTTGTCGTGGTTTAACCCCAGCCAGCAGCCAAGCACCACACAGCCGCTACGGGGGAGAAAATTGCAAGGGTGGAAGTCCGAAAACGCGTGGGTTAAGGTAAGAACAGTTTAACAATTGAAGGAAAAGACAACAGAATACTAGTAATACTAGTAGTAGCAGTAGTAGTAGTAATAATAATAATAATAAACCAATAAGAGTATACAAAGCAAGCGCTTCACTAGACAGGGGCTCACCACTCGCCGACCGATGCCAAGCACGTCCCCGAGCTGCCATCGCTGACTCCTGGCCAACGCCCCCCGGTTTCCAGACCGAGCGTGACGTCCCACGGTAGGGAATAGCGCTGCGGCCGGTCTGGGGCAGCTGAGCTGCCTGTGGCGCCTCCCAGCTTCTTGCGCACCGGGCAGAGCACGGGAAGCTGAAAGGTCCTTGAGTGGTGTCAGCGCTACTTAGCGACAAACAAAACGTCAGCGCGTTACCAACATGATGCTCATCCGAAATCCAAAAGGCAGCACTGTGCCAGCTACTAGGAAGAACCTTAACTCTCTGCCAGCCGAAAGCAGGACGCTTTGAACAGCAAGGGCGATTGAAGGAATAAGGAAAAACTTAATAAATAGCGACAGGGAGCTCCATCGGAGAAGGAAAATTTAGAAAGCGAGGGCACTAAGGGAAGAGAAGAAGCAATTAAACCCAGCTAACCCCCCAGGGGAAAAGTCAACCTAGAACATGGAAAAAGCCACAGGGATTAGGGAAATAAGTGGGGAAATTAAAAAAACAGGACAGCGAACGAAAGGGACGGCGAAGGCAAATTCAAAAAACGAGGGCCCTAAGGAAAGACAAGAAAGAATTAAAACAGAAATACAGGGAAATAAAGGCAGCAAAGAGGACAAAAGGAGACGGGAAAGTGTTCAGAGGAAGCGGCGATTAAGAACATCGGGAAGCGATTTAAAACCCGCATGGGTGAGCTAAAACGGAGACGGCAAAGAGAACGTCTAAAGTGACAGCACTCAGGAGCAACGAGAAAGGAGAGCTAAAACCTAAGAGCAGCAAACGAGATAAAAGTAGAACATTTTCAAAGCCAAAGGTTTAAGAGAAGGAAGAACTAAGAAAATACCGACGGTGAACTACAACACAGGCGTAACGGGCAATTTTTAAAAAGGGTCCGCACGAAGGGAAGACAAGAAACCATTAAAAATTAAGACGGTGAAGGGTATAACAGTAGGCGTAGGAAGAAAACCTTAAAAGCGGGGAGCGTTAGGGAAATGAAGGGGGGAAACTAAAAACTAGGGACAGCACACTAAAAGCGGAGAAAGAACATTTCAAAAGGGAGGAGCCTAAGGAAAGAGAAGAACTAACTGCAAACTAAAGACAGGGAACGGGATAAAAGCAAAACAAACTTCAAGAGTGACGGGACTTAGGGCAACGAAGAGATAAAAGTAAAAAGAGGGACAGTGAACTAAAAGAGAGACGTAGGAAGAAAACGGACAAAGCAAAGGTACTAAAAGAGACAAGGAAGAATTAAAAAATGGAAACGGCAAATGGAATACAAGTAGACAGAAGCTTTTGTCGTGGTTTAACCCCAGCCAGCAGCCAAGCACCACACAGCCGCTACGGGGGAGAAAATTGCAAGGGTGGAAGTCCGAAAACGCGTGGGTTAAGGTAAGAACAGTTTAACAATTGAAGGAAAAGACAACAGAATACTAGTAATACTAGTAGTAGCAGTAGTAGTAGTAATAATAATAATAATAAACCAATAAGAGTATACAAAGCAAGCGCTTCACTAGACAGGGGCTCACCACTCGCCGACCGATGCCAAGCACGTCCCCGAGCTGCCATCGCTGACTCCTGGCCAACGCCCCCCGGTTTCCAGACCGAGCGTGACGTCCCACGGTAGGGAATAGCGCTGCGGCCGGTCTGGGGCAGCTGAGCTGCCTGTGGCGCCTCCCAGCTTCTTGCGCACCGGGCAGAGCACGGGAAGCTGAAAGGTCCTTGAGTGGTGTCAGCGCTACTTAGCGACAAACAAAACGTCAGCGCGTTACCAACGTGATGCTCATCCGAAATCCAAAAGGCAGCACTGTGCCAGCTACTAGGAAGAACCTTAACTCTCTGCCAGCCGAAAGCAGGACGCTTTGAACAGCAAGGGCGATTGAAGGAATAAGGAAAAACTTAATAAATAGCGACAGGGAGCTCCATCGGAGAAGGAAAATTTAGAAAGCGAGGGCACTAAGGGAAGAGAAGAAGCAATTAAACCCAGCTAACCCCCCAGGGGAAAAGTCAACCTAGAACATGGAAAAAGCCACAGGGATTAGGGAAATAAGTGGGGAAATTAAAAAAACAGGACAGCGAACGAAAGGGACGGCGAAGGCAAATTCAAAAAACGAGGGCCCTAAGGAAAGACAAGAAAGAATTAAAACAGAAATACAGGGAAATAAAGGCAGCAAAGAGGACAAAAGGAGACGGGAAAGTGTTCAGAGGAAGCGGCGATTAAGAACATCGGGAAGCGATTTAAAACCCGCATGGGTGAGCTAAAACGGAGACGGCAAAGAGAACGTCTAAAGTGACAGCACTCAGGAGCAACGAGAAAGGAGAGCTAAAACCTAAGAGCAGCAAACGAGATAAAAGTAGAACATTTTCAAAGCCAAAGGTTTAAGAGAAGGAAGAACTAAGAAAATACCGACGGTGAACTACAACACAGGCGTAACGGGCAATTTTTAAAAAGGGTCCGCACGAAGGGAAGACAAGAAACCATTAAAAATTAAGACGGTGAAGGGTATAACAGTAGGCGTAGGAAGAAAACCTTAAAAGCGGGGAGCGTTAGGGAAATGAAGGGGGGAAACTAAAAACTAGGGACAGCACACTAAAAGCGGAGAAAGAACATTTCAAAAGGGAGGAGCCTAAGGAAAGAGAAGAACTAACTGCAAACTAAAGACAGGGAACGGGATAAAAGCAAAACAAACTTCAAGAGTGACGGGACTTAGGGCAACGAAGAGATAAAAGTAAAAAGAGGGACAGTGAACTAAAAGAGAGACGTAGGAAGAAAACGGACAAAGCAAAGGTACTAAAAGAGACAAGGAAGAATTAAAAAATGGAAACGGCAAATGGAATACAAGTAGACAGAAGCTTTTGTCGTGGTTTAACCCCAGCCAGCAGCCAAGCACCACACAGCCGCTACGGGGGAGAAAATTGCAAGGGTGGAAGTCCGAAAACGCGTGGGTTAAGGTAAGAACAGTTTAACAATTGAAGGAAAAGACAACAGAATACTAGTAATACTAGTAGTAGCAGTAGTAGTAGTAATAATAATAATAATAAACCAATAAGAGTATACAAAGCAAGCGCTTCACTAGACAGGGGCTCACCACTCGCCGACCGATGCCAAGCACGTCCCCGAGCTGCCATCGCTGACTCCTGGCCAACGCCCCCCGGTTTCCAGACCGAGCGTGACGTCCCACGGTAGGGAATAGCGCTGCGGCCGGTCTGGGGCAGCTGAGCTGCCTGTGGCGCCTCCCAGCTTCTTGCGCACCGGGCAGAGCACGGGAAGCTGAAAGGTCCTTGAGTGGTGTCAGCGCTACTTAGCGACAAACAAAACGTCAGCGCGTTACCAACATGATGCTCATCCGAAATCCAAAAGGCAGCACTGTGCCAGCTACTAGGAAGAACCTTAACTCTCTGCCAGCCGAAAGCAGGACGCTTTGAACAGCAAGGGCGATTGAAGGAATAAGGAAAAACTTAATAAATAGCGACAGGGAGCTCCATCGGAGAAGGAAAATTTAGAAAGCGAGGGCACTAAGGGAAGAGAAGAAGCAATTAAACCCAGCTAAACCCCCAGGGGAAAAGTCAACCTAGAACATGGAAAAAGCCACAGGGATTAGGGAAATAAGTGGGGAAATTAAAAAAACAGGACAGCGAACGAAAGGGACGGCGAAGGCAAAGTCAAAAAACGAGGGCCCTAAGGAAAGACAAGAAAGAATTAAAACAGAAATACAGGGAAATAAAGGCAGCAAAGAGGACAAAAGGAGACGGGAAAGTGTTCAGAGGAAGCGGCGATTAAGAACATCGGGAAGCGATTTAAAACCCGCATGGGTGAGCTAAAACGGAGACGGCAAAGAGAACGTCTAAAGTGACAGCACTCAGGAGCAACGAGAAAGGAGAGCTAAAACCTAAGAGCAGCAAACGAGATAAAAGTAGAACATTTTCAAAGCCAAAGGTTTAAGAGAAGGAAGAACTAAGAAAATACCGACGGTGAACTACAACACAGGCGTAACGGGCAATTTTTAAAAAGGGTCCGCACGAAGGGAAGACAAGAAACCATTAAAAATTAAGACGGTGAAGGGTATAACAGTAGGCGTAGGAAGAAAACCTTAAAAGCGGGGAGCGTTAGGGAAATGAAGGGGGGAAACTAAAAACTAGGGACAGCACACTAAAAGCGGAGAAAGAACATTTCAAAAGGGAGGAGCCTAAGGAAAGAGAAGAACTAACTGCAAACTAAAGACAGGGAATGGGATAAAAGCAAAACAAACTTCAAGAGTGACGGGACTTAGGGCAACGAAGAGATAAAAGTAAAAAGAGGGACAGTGAACTAAAAGAGAGACGTAGGAAGAAAACGGACAAAGCAAAGGTACTAAAAGAGACAAGGAAGAATTAAAAAATGGAAACGGCAAATGGAATACAAGTAGACAGAAGCTTTTGTCGTGGTTTAACCCCAGCCAGCAGCCAAGCACCACACAGCCGCTACGCGGGAGAAAATTGCAAGGGTGGAAGTCCGAAAACGCGTGGGTTAAGGTAAGAACAGTTTAACAATTGAAGGAAAAGACAACAGAATACTAGTAATACTAGTAGTAGCAGTAGTAGTAGTAATAATAATAATAATAAACCAATAAGAGTATACAAAGCAAGCGCTTCACTAGACAGGGGCTCACCACTCGCCGACCGATGCCAAGCACGTCCCCGAGCTGCCATCGCTGACTCCTGGCCAACGCCCCCCGGTTTCCAGACCGAGCGTGACGTCCCACGGTAGGGAATAGCGCTGCGGCCGGTCTGGGGCAGCTGAGCTGCCTGTGGCGCCTCCCAGCTTCTTGCGCACCGGGCAGAGCACGGGAAGCTGAAAGGTCCTTGAGTGGTGTCAGCGCTACTTAGCGACAAACAAAACGTCAGCGCGTTACCAACATGATGCTCATCCGAAATCCAAAAGGCAGCACTGTGCCAGCTACTAGGAAGAACCTTAACTCTCTGCCAGCCGAAAGCAGGACGCTTTGAACAGCAAGGGCGATTGAAGGAATAAGGAAAAACTTAATAAATAGCGACAGGGAGCTCCATCGGAGAAGGAAAATTTAGAAAGCGAGGGCACTAAGGGAAGAGAAGAAGCAATTAAACCCAGCTAAACCCCCAGGGGAAAAGTTAACCTAGAACATGGAAAAAGCCACAGGGATTAGGGAAATAAGTGGGGAAATTAAAAAAACAGGACAGCGAACGAAAGGGACGGCGAAGGCAAATTCAAAAAACGAGGGCCCTAAGGAAAGACAAGAAAGAATTAAAACAGAAATACAGGGAAATAAAGGCAGCAAAGAGGACAAAAGGAGACGGGAAAGTGTTCAGAGGAAGCGGCGATTAAGAACATCGGGAAGCGATTTAAAACCCGCATGGGTGAGCTAAAACGGAGACGGCAAAGAGAACGTCTAAAGTGACAGCACTCAGGAGCAACGAGAAAGGAGAGCTAAAACCTAAGAGCAGCAAACGAGATAAAAGTAGAACGTTTTCAAAGCCAAAGGTTTAAGAGAAGGAAGAACTAAGAAAATACCGACGGTGAACTACAACACAGGCGTAACGGGCAATTTTTAAAAAGGGTCCGCACGAAGGGAAGACAAGAAACCATTAAAAATTAAGACGGTGAAGGGTATAATAGTAGGCGTAGGAAGAAAACCTTAAAAGCGGGGAGCGTTAGGGAAATGAAGGGGGGAAACTAAAAACTAGGGACAGCACACTAAAAGCGGAGAAAGAACATTTCAAAAGGGAGGAGCCTAAGGAAAGAGAAGAACTAACTGCAAACTAAAGACAGGGAACGGGATAAAAGCAAAACAAACTTCAAGAGTGACGGGACTTAGGGCAACGAAGAGATAAAAGTAAAAAGAGGGACAGTGAACTAAAAGAGAGACGTAGGAAGAAAACGGACAAAGCAAAGGTACTAAAAGAGACAAGGAAGAATTAAAAAATGGAAACGGCAAATGGAATACAAGTAGACAGAAGCTTTTGTCGTGGTTTAACCCCAGCCAGCAGCCAAGCACCACACAGCCGCTACGGGGGAGAAAATTGCAAGGGTGGAAGTCCGAAAACGCGTGGGTTAAGGTAAGAACAGTTTAACAATTGAAGGAAAAGACAACAGAATACTAGTAATACTAGTAGTAGCAGTAGTAGTAGTAATAATAATAATAATAAACCAATAAGAGTATACAAAGCAAGCGCTTCACTAGACAGGGGCTCACCACTCGCCGACCGATGCCAAGCACGTCCCCGAGCTGCCATCGCTGACTCCTGGCCAACGCCCCCCGGTTTCCAGACCGAGCGTGACGTCCCACGGTAGGGAATAGCGCTGCGGCCGGTCTGGGGCAGCTGAGCTGCCTGTGGCGCCTCCCAGCTTCTTGCGCACCGGGCAGAGCACGGGAAGCTGAAAGGTCCTTGAGTGGTGTCAGCGCTACTTAGCGACAAACAAAACGTCAGCGCGTTACCAACATGATGCTCATCCGAAATCCAAAAGGCAGCACTGTGCCAGCTACTAGGAAGAACCTTAACTCTCTGCCAGCCGAAAGCAGGACGCTTTGAACAGCAAGGGCGATTGAAGGAATAAGGAAAAACTTAATAAATAGCGACAGGGAGCTCCATCGGAGAAGGAAAATTTAGAAAGCGAGGGCACTAAGGGAAGAGAAGAAGCAATTAAACCCAGCTAAACCCCCAGGGGAAAAGTTAACCTAGAACATGGAAAAAGCCACAGGGATTAGGGAAATAAGTGGGGAAATTAAAAAAACAGGACAGCGAACGAAAGGGACGGCGAAGGCAAATTCAAAAAACGAGGGCCCTAAGGAAAGACAAGAAAGAATTAAAACAGAAATACAGGGAAATAAAGGCAGCAAAGAGGACAAAAGGAGACGGGAAAGTGTTCAGAGGAAGCGGCGATTAAGAACATCGGGAAGCGATTTAAAACCCGCATGGGTGAGCTAAAACGGAGACGGCAAAGAGAACGTCTAAAGTGACAGCACTCAGGAGCAACGAGAAAGGAGAGCTAAAACCTAAGAGCAGCAAACGAGATAAAAGTAGAACATTTTCAAAGCCAAAGGTTTAAGAGAAGGAAGAACTAAGAAAATACCGACGGTGAACTACAACACAGGCGTAACGGGCAATTTTTAAAAAGGGTCCGCACGAAGGGAAGACAAGAAACCATTAAAAATTAAGACGGTGAAGGGTATAACAGTAGGCGTAGGAAGAAAACCTTAAAAGCGGGGAGCGTTAGGGAAATGAAGGGGGGAAACTAAAAACTAGGGACAGCACACTAAAAGCGGAGAAAGAACATTTCAAAAGGGAGGAGCCTAAGGAAAGAGAAGAACTAACTGCAAACTAAAGACAGGGAACGGGATAAAAGCAAAACAAACTTCAAGAGTGACGGGACTTAGGGCAACGAAGAGATAAAAGTAAAAAGAGGGACAGTGAACTAAAAGAGAGACGTAGGAAGAAAATGGACAAAGCAAAGGTACTAAAAGAGACAAGGAAGAATTAAAAAATGGAAACGGCAAATGGAATACAAGTAGACAGAAGCTTTTGTCGTGGTTTAACCCCAGCCAGCAGCCAAGCACCACACAGCCGCTACGGGGGAGAAAATTGCAAGGGTGGAAGTCCGAAAACGCGTGGGTTAAGGTAAGAACAGTTTAACAATTGAAGGAAAAGACAACAGAATACTAGTAATACTAGTAGTAGCAGTAGTAGTAGTAATAATAATAAACCAATAAGAGTATACAAAGCAAGCGCTTCACTAGACAGGGGCTCACCACTCGCCGACCGATGCCAAGCACGTCCCCGAGCTGCCATCGCTGACTCCTGGCCAACGCCCCCCGGTTTCCAGACCGAGCGTGACGTCCCACGGTAGGGAATAGCGCTGCGGCCGGTCTGGGGCAGCTGAGCTGCCTGTGGCGCCTCCCAGCTTCTTGCGCACCGGGCAGAGCACGGGAAGCTGAAAGGTCCTTGAGTGGTGTCAGCGCTACTTAGCGACAAACAAAACGTCAGCGCGTTACCAACATGATGCTCATCCGAAATCCAAAAGGCAGCACTGTGCCAGCTACTAGGAAGAACCTTAACTCTCTGCCAGCCGAAAGCAGGACGCTTTGAACAGCAAGGGCGATTGAAGGAATAAGGAAAAACTTAATAAATAGCGACAGGGAGCTCCATCGGAGAAGGAAAATTTAGAAAGCGAGGGCACTAAGGGAAGAGAAGAAGCAATTAAACCCAGCTAACCCCCCAGGGGAAAAGTCAACCTAGAACATGGAAAAAGCCACAGGGATTAGGGAAATAAGTGGGGAAATTAAAAAAACAGGACAGCGAACGAAAGGGACGGCGAAGGCAAATTCAAAAAACGAGGGCCCTAAGGAAAGACAAGAAAGAATTAAAACAGAAATACAGGGAAATAAAGGCAGCAAAGAGGACAAAAGGAGACGGGAAAGTGTTCAGAGGAAGCGGCGATTAAGAACATCGGGAAGCGATTTAAAACCCGCATGGGTGAGCTAAAATGGAGACGGCAAAGAGAACGTCTAAAGTGACAGCACTCAGGAGCAACGAGAAAGGAGAGCTAAAACCTAAGAGCAGCAAACGAGATAAAAGTAGAACATTTTCAAAGCCAAAGGTTTAAGAGAAGGAAGAACTAAGAAAATACCGACGGTGAACTACAACACAGGCGTAACGGGCAATTTTTAAAAAGGGTCCGCACGAAGGGAAGACAAGAAACCATTAAAAATTAAGACGGTGAAGGGTATAATAGTAGGCGTAGGAAGAAAACCTTAAAAGCGGGGAGCGTTAGGGAAATGAAGGGGGGAAACTAAAAACTAGGGACAGCACACTAAAAGCGGAGAAAGAACATTTCAAAAGGGAGGAGCCTAAGGAAAGAGAAGAACTAACTGCAAACTAAAGACAGGGAACGGGATAAAAGCAAAACAAACTTCAAGAGTGACGGGACTTAGGGCAACGAAGAGATAAAAGTAAAAAGAGGGACAGTGAACTAAAAGAGAGACGTAGGAAGAAAACGGACAAAGCAAAGGTACTAAAAGAGACAAGGAAGAATTAAAAAATGGAAACGGCAAATGGAATACAAGTAGACAGAAGCTTTTGTCGTGGTTTAACCCCAGCCAGCAGCCAAGCACCACACAGCCGCTACGGGGGAGAAAATTGCAAGGGTGGAAGTCCGAAAACGCGTGGGTTAAGGTAAGAACAGTTTAACAATTGAAGGAAAAGACAACAGAATACTAGTAATACTAGTAGTAGCAGTAGTAGTAGTAATAATAATAATAATAAACCAATAAGAGTATACAAAGCAAGCGCTTCACTAGACAGGGGCTCACCACTCGCCGACCGATGCCAAGCACGTCCCCGAGCTGCCATCGCTGACTCCTGGCCAACGCCCCCCGGTTTCCAGACCGAGCGTGACGTCCCACGGTAGGGAATAGCGCTGCGGCCGGTCTGGGGCAGCTGAGCTGCCTGTGGCGCCTCCCAGCTTCTTGCGCACCGGGCAGAGCACGGGAAGCTGAAAGGTCCTTGAGTGGTGTCAGCGCTACTTAGCGACAAACAAAACGTCAGCGCGTTACCAACATGATGCTCATCCGAAATCCAAAAGGCAGCACTGTGCCAGCTACTAGGAAGAACCTTAACTCTCTGCCAGCCGAAAGCAGGACGCTTTGAACAGCAAGGGCGATTGAAGGAATAAGGAAAAACTTAATAAATAGCGACAGGGAGCTCCATCGGAGAAGGAAAATTTAGAAAGCGAGGGCACTAAGGGAAGAGAAGAAGCAATTAAACCCAGCTAAACCCCCAGGGGAAAAGTCAACCTAGAACATGGAAAAAGCCACAGGGATTAGGGAAATAAGTGGGGAAATTAAAAAAACAGGACAGCGAACGAAAGGGACGGCGAAGGCAAATTCAAAAAACGAGGGCCCTAAGGAAAGACAAGAAAGAATTAAAACAGAAATACAGGGAAATAAAGGCAGCAAAGAGGACAAAAGGAGACGGGAAAGTGTTCAGAGGAAGCGGCGATTAAGAACATCGGGAAGCGATTTAAAACCCGCATGGGTGAGCTAAAACGGAGACGGCAAAGAGAACGTCTAAAGTGACAGCACTCAGGAGCAACGAGAAAGGAGAGCTAAAACCTAAGAGCAGCAAACGAGATAAAAGTAGAACATTTTCAAAGCCAAAGGTTTAAGAGAAGGAAGAACTAAGAAAATACCGACGGTGAACTACAACACAGGCGTAACGGGCAATTTTTAAAAAGGGTCCGCACGAAGGGAAGACAAGAAACCATTAAAAATTAAGACGGTGAAGGGTATAATAGTAGGCGTAGGAAGAAAACCTTAAAAGCGGGGAGCGTTAGGGAAATGAAGGGGGGAAACTAAAAACTAGGGACAGCACACTAAAAGCGGAGAAAGAACATTTCAAAAGGGAGGAGCCTAAGGAAAGAGAAGAACTAACTGCAAACTAAAGACAGGGAACGGGATAAAAGCAAAACAAACTTCAAGAGTGACGGGACTTAGGGCAACGAAGAGATAAAAGTAAAAAGAGGGACAGTGAACTAAAAGAGAGACGTAGGAAGAAAACGGACAAAGCAAAGGTACTAAAAGAGACAAGGAAGAATTAAAAAATGGAAACGGCAAATGGAATACAAGTAGACAGAAGCTTTTGTCGTGGTTTAACCCCAGCCAGCAGCCAAGCACCACACAGCCGCTACGGGGGAGAAAATTGCAAGGGTGGAAGTCCGAAAACGCGTGGGTTAAGGTAAGAACAGTTTAACAATTGAAGGAAAAGACAACAGAATACTAGTAATACTAGTAGTAGCAGTAGTAGTAGTAATAATAATAATAATAAACCAATAAGAGTATACAAAGCAAGCGCTTCACTAGACAGGGGCTCACCACTCGCCGACCGATGCCAAGCACGTCCCCGAGCTGCCATCGCTGACTCCTGGCCAACGCCCCCCGGTTTCCAGACCGAGCGTGACGTCCCACGGTAGGGAATAGCGCTGCGGCCGGTCTGGGGCAGCTGAGCTGCCTGTGGCGCCTCCCAGCTTCTTGCGCACCGGGCAGAGCACGGGAAGCTGAAAGGTCCTTGAGTGGTGTCAGCGCTACTTAGCGACAAACAAAACGTCAGCGCGTTACCAACATGATGCTCATCCGAAATCCAAAAGGCAGCACTGTGCCAGCTACTAGGAAGAACCTTAACTCTCTGCCAGCCGAAAGCAGGACGCTTTGAACAGCAAGGGCGATTGAAGGAATAAGGAAAAACTTAATAAATAGCGACAGGGAGCTCCATCGGAGAAGGAAAATTTAGAAAGCGAGGGCACTAAGGGAAGAGAAGAAGCAATTAAACCCAGCTAAACCCCCAGGGGAAAAGTTAACCTAGAACATGGAAAAAGCCACAGGGATTAGGGAAATAAGTGGGGAAATTAAAAAAACAGGACAGCGAACGAAAGGGACGGCGAAGGCAAATTCAAAAAACGAGGGCCCTAAGGAAAGACAAGAAAGAATTAAAACAGAAATACAGGGAAATAAAGGCAGCAAAGAGGACAAAAGGAGACGGGAAAGTGTTCAGAGGAAGCGGCGATTAAGAACATCGGGAAGCGATTTAAAACCCGCATGGGTGAGCTAAAACGGAGACGGCAAAGAGAACGTCTAAAGTGACAGCACTCAGGAGCAACGAGAAAGGAGAGCTAAAACCTAAGAGCAGCAAACGAGATAAAAGTAGAACATTTTCAAAGCCAAAGGTTTAAGAGAAGGAAGAACTAAGAAAATACCGACGGTGAACTACAACACAGGCGTAACGGGCAATTTTTAAAAAGGGTCCGCACGAAGGGAAGACAAGAAACCATTAAAAATTAAGACGGTGAAGGGTATAACAGTAGGCGTAGGAAGAAAACCTTAAAAGCGGGGAGCGTTAGGGAAATGAAGGGGGGAAACTAAAAACTAGGGACAGCACACTAAAAGCGGAGAAAGAACATTTCAAAAGGGAGGAGCCTAAGGAAAGAGAAGAACTAACTGCAAACTAAAGACAGGGAACGGGATAAAAGCAAAACAAACTTCAAGAGTGACGGGACTTAGGGCAACGAAGAGATAAAAGTAAAAAGAGGGACAGTGAACTAAAAGAGAGACGTAGGAAGAAAATGGACAAAGCAAAGGTACTAAAAGAGACAAGGAAGAATTAAAAAATGGAAACGGCAAATGGAATACAAGTAGACAGAAGCTTTTGTCGTGGTTTAACCCCAGCCAGCAGCCAAGCACCACACAGCCGCTACGGGGGAGAAAATTGCAAGGGTGGAAGTCCGAAAACGCGTGGGTTAAGGTAAGAACAGTTTAACAATTGAAGGAAAAGACAACAGAATACTAGTAATACTAGTAGTAGCAGTAGTAGTAGTAATAATAATAAACCAATAAGAGTATACAAAGCAAGCGCTTCACTAGACAGGGGCTCACCACTCGCCGACCGATGCCAAGCACGTCCCCGAGCTGCCATCGCTGACTCCTGGCCAACGCCCCCCGGTTTCCAGACCGAGCGTGACGTCCCACGGTAGGGAATAGCGCTGCGGCCGGTCTGGGGCAGCTGAGCTGCCTGTGGCGCCTCCCAGCTTCTTGCGCACCGGGCAG
The DNA here is from genome assembly GCF_965183815.1 of Platalea leucorodia. Taxonomy (NCBI): domain Eukaryota; kingdom Metazoa; phylum Chordata; class Aves; order Pelecaniformes; family Threskiornithidae; genus Platalea; species Platalea leucorodia. Next base: position 51,326 of record NW_028121387.1, read on the forward strand.
AGCACGGGAAGCTGAAAGGTCCTTGAGTGGTGTCAGCGCTACTTAGCGACAAACAAAACGTCAGCGCGTTACCAACATGATGCTCATCCGAAATCCAAAAGGCAGCACTGTGCCAGCTACTAGGAAGAACCTTAACTCTCTGCCAGCCGAAAGCAGGACGCTTTGAACAGCAAGGGCGATTGAAGGAATAAGGAAAAACTTAATAAATAGCGACAGGGAGCTCCATCGGAGAAGGAAAATTTAGAAAGCGAGGGCACTAAGGGAAGAGAAGAAGCAATTAAACCCAGCTAACCCCCCAGGGGAAAAGTCAACCTAGAACATGGAAAAAGCCACAGGGATTAGGGAAATAAGTGGGGAAATTAAAAAAACAGGACAGCGAACGAAAGGGACGGCGAAGGCAAATTCAAAAAACGAGGGCCCTAAGGAAAGACAAGAAAGAATTAAAACAGAAATACAGGGAAATAAAGGCAGCAAAGAGGACAAAAGGAGACGGGAAAGTGTTCAGAGGAAGCGGCGATTAAGAACATCGGGAAGCGATTTAAAACCCGCATGGGTGAGCTAAAATGGAGACGGCAAAGAGAACGTCTAAAGTGACAGCACTCAGGAGCAACGAGAAAGGAGAGCTAAAACCTAAGAGCAGCAAACGAGATAAAAGTAGAACATTTTCAAAGCCAAAGGTTTAAGAGAAGGAAGAACTAAGAAAATACCGACGGTGAACTACAACACAGGCGTAACGGGCAATTTTTAAAAAGGGTCCGCACGAAGGGAAGACAAGAAACCATTAAAAATTAAGACGGTGAAGGGTATAATAGTAGGCGTAGGAAGAAAACCTTAAAAGCGGGGAGCGTTAGGGAAATGAAGGGGGGAAACTAAAAACTAGGGACAGCACACTAAAAGCGGAGAAAGAACATTTCAAAAGGGAGGAGCCTAAGGAAAGAGAAGAACTAACTGCAAACTAAAGACAGGGAACGGGATAAAAGCAAAACAAACTTCAAGAGTGACGGGACTTAGGGCAACGAAGAGATAAAAGTAAAAAGAGGGACAGTGAACTAAAAGAGAGACGTAGGAAGAAAACGGACAAAGCAAAGGTACTAAAAGAGACAAGGAAGAATTAAAAAATGGAAACGGCAAATGGAATACAAGTAGACAGAAGCTTTTGTCGTGGTTTAACCCCAGCCAGCAGCCAAGCACCACACAGCCGCTACGGGGGAGAAAATTGCAAGGGTGGAAGTCCGAAAACGCGTGGGTTAAGGTAAGAACAGTTTAACAATTGAAGGAAAAGACAACAGAATACTAGTAATACTAGTAGTAGCAGTAGTAGTAGTAATAATAATAATAATAAACCAATAAGAGTATACAAAGCAAGCGCTTCACTAGACAGGGGCTCACCACTCGCCGACCGATGCCAAGCACGTCCCCGAGCTGCCATCGCTGACTCCTGGCCAACGCCCCCCGGTTTCCAGACCGAGCGTGACGTCCCACGGTAGGGAATAGCGCTGCGGCCGGTCTGGGGCAGCTGAGCTGCCTGTGGCGCCTCCCAGCTTCTTGCGCACCGGGCAGAGCACGGGAAGCTGAAAGGTCCTTGAGTGGTGTCAGCGCTACTTAGCGACAAACAAAACGTCAGCGCGTTACCAACATGATGCTCATCCGAAATCCAAAAGGCAGCACTGTGCCAGCTACTAGGAAGAACCTTAACTCTCTGCCAGCCGAAAGCAGGACGCTTTGAACAGCAAGGGCGATTGAAGGAATAAGGAAAAACTTAATAAATAGCGACAGGGAGCTCCATCGGAGAAGGAAAATTTAGAAAGCGAGGGCACTAAGGGAAGAGAAGAAGCAATTAAACCCAGCTAACCCCCCAGGGGAAAAGTCAACCTAGAACATGGAAAAAGCCACAGGGATTAGGGAAATAAGTGGGGAAATTAAAAAAACAGGACAGCGAACGAAAGGGACGGCGAAGGCAAATTCAAAAAACGAGGGCCCTAAGGAAAGACAAGAAAGAATTAAAACAGAAATACAGGGAAATAAAGGCAGCAAAGAGGACAAAAGGAGACGGGAAAGTGTTCAGAGGAAGCGGCGATTAAGAACATCGGGAAGCGATTTAAAACCCGCATGGGTGAGCTAAAACGGAGACGGCAAAGAGAACGTCTAAAGTGACAGCACTCAGGAGCAACGAGAAAGGAGAGCTAAAACCTAAGAGCAGCAAACGAGATAAAAGTAGAACATTTTCAAAGCCAAAGGTTTAAGAGAAGGAAGAACTAAGAAAATACCGACGGTGAACTACAACACAGGCGTAACGGGCAATTTTTAAAAAGGGTCCGCACGAAGGGAAGACAAGAAACCATTAAAAATTAAGACGGTGAAGGGTATAATAGTAGGCGTAGGAAGAAAACCTTAAAAGCGGGGAGCGTTAGGGAAATGAAGGGGGGAAACTAAAAACTAGGGACAGCACACTAAAAGCGGAGAAAGAACATTGCAAAAGGGAGGAGCCTAAGGAAAGAGAAGAACTAACTGCAAACTAAAGACAGGGAACGGGATAAAAGCAAAACAAACTTCAAGAGTGACGGGACTTAGGGCAACGAAGAGATAAAAGTAAAAAGAGGGACAGTGAACTAAAAGAGAGACGTAGGAAGAAAATGGACAAAGCAAAGGTACTAAAAGAGACAAGGAAGAATTAAAAAATGGAAACGGCAAATGGAATACAAGTAGACAGAAGCTTTTGTCGTGGTTTAACCCCAGCCAGCAGCCAAGCACCACACAGCCGCTACGGGGGAGAAAATTGCAAGGGTGGAAGTCCGAAAACGCGTGGGTTAAGGTAAGAACAGTTTAACAATTGAAGGAAAAGACAACAGAATACTAGTAATACTAGTAGTAGCAGTAGTAGTAGTAATAATAATAATAATAAACCAATAAGAGTATACAAAGCAAGCGCTTCACTAGACAGGGGCTCACCACTCGCCGACCGATGCCAAGCACATCCCCGAGCTGCCATCGCTGACTCCTGGCCAACGCCCCCCGGTTTCCAGACCGAGCGTGACGTCCCACGGTAGGGAATAGCGCTGCGGCCGGTCTGGGGCAGCTGAGCTGCCTGTGGCGCCTCCCAGCTTCTTGCGCACCGGGCAGAGCACGGGAAGCTGAAAGGTCCTTGAGTGGTGTCAGCGCTACTTAGCGACAAACAAAACGTCAGCGCGTTACCAACATGATGCTCATCCGAAATCCAAAAGGCAGCACTGTGCCAGCTACTAGGAAGAACCTTAACTCTCTGCCAGCCGAAAGCAGGACGCTTTGAACAGCAAGGGCGATTGAAGGAATAAGGAAAAACTTAATAAATAGCGACAGGGAGCTCCATCGGAGAAGGAAAATTTAGAAAGCGAGGGCACTAAGGGAAGAGAAGAAGCAATTAAACCCAGCTAACCCCCCAGGGGAAAAGTCAACCTAGAACATGGAAAAAGCCACAGGGATTAGGGAAATAAGTGGGGAAATTAAAAAAACAGGACAGCGAACGAAAGGGACGGCGAAGGCAAATTCAAAAAACGAGGGCCCTAAGGAAAGACAAGAAAGAATTAAAACAGAAATACAGGGAAATAAAGGCAGCAAAGAGGACAAAAGGAGACGGGAAAGTGTTCAGAGGAAGCGGCGATTAAGAACATCGGGAAGCGATTTAAAACCCGCATGGGTGAGCTAAAACGGAGACGGCAAAGAGAACGTCTAAAGTGACAGCACTCAGGAGCAACGAGAAAGGAGAGCTAAAACCTAAGAGCAGCAAACGAGATAAAAGTAGAACATTTTCAAAGCCAAAGGTTTAAGAGAAGGAAGAACTAAGAAAATACCGACGGTGAACTACAACACAGGCGTAACGGGCAATTTTTAAAAAGGGTCCGCACGAAGGGAAGACAAGAAACCATTAAAAATTAAGACGGTGAAGGGTATAACAGTAGGCGTAGGAAGAAAACCTTAAAAGCGGGGAGCGTTAGGGAAATGAAGGGGGGAAACAAAAAACTAGGGACAGCACACTAAAAGCGGAGAAAGAACATTTCAAAAGGGAGGAGCCTAAGGAAAGAGAAGAACTAACTGCAAACTAAAGACAGGGAACGGGATAAAAGCAAAACAAACTTCAAGAGTGACGGGACTTAGGGCAACGAAGAGATAAAAGTAAAAAGAGGGACAGTGAACTAAAAGAGAGACGTAGGAAGAAAATGGACAAAGCAAAGGTACTAAAAGAGACAAGGAAGAATTAAAAAATGGAAACGGCAAATGGAATACAAGTAGACAGAAGCTTTTGTCGTGGTTTAACCCCAGCCAGCAGCCAAGCACCACACAGCCGCTACGGGGGAGAAAATTGCAAGGGTGGAAGTCCGAAAACACGTGGGTTAAGGTAAGAACAGTTTAACAATTGAAGGAAAAGACAACAGAATACTAGTAATACTAGTAGTAGCAGTAGTAGTAGTAATAATAATAAACCAATAAGAGTATACAAAGCAAGCGCTTCACTAGACAGGGGCTCACCACTCGCCGACCGATGCCAAGCACGTCCCCGAGCTGCCATCGCTGACTCCTGGCCAACGCCCCCCGGTTTCCAGACCGAGCGTGACGTCCCACGGTAGGGAATAGCGCTGCGGCCGGTCTGGGGCAGCTGAGCTGCCTGTGGCGCCTCCCAGCTTCTTGCGCACCGGGCAGAGCACGGGAAGCTGAAAGGTCCTTGAGTGGTGTCAGCGCTACTTAGCGACAAACAAAACGTCAGCGCGTTACCAACATGATGCTCATCCGAAATCCAAAAGGCAGCACTGTGCCAGCTACTAGGAAGAACCTTAACTCTCTGCCAGCCGAAAGCAGGACGCTTTGAACAGCAAGGGCGATTGAAGGAATAAGGAAAAACTTAATAAATAGCGACAGGGAGCTCCATCGGAGAAGGAAAATTTAGAAAGCGAGGGCACTAAGGGAAGAGAAGAAGCAATTAAACCCAGCTAACCCCCCAGGGGAAAAGTCAACCTAGAACATGGAAAAAGCCACAGGGATTAGGGAAATAAGTGGGGAAATTAAAAAAACAGGACAGCGAACGAAAGGGACGGCGAAGGCAAATTCAAAAAACGAGGGCCCTAAGGAAAGACAAGAAAGAATTAAAACAGAAATACAGGGAAATAAAGGCAGCAAAGAGGACAAAAGGAGACGGGAAAGTGTTCAGAGGAAGCGGTGATTAAGAACATCGGGAAGCGATTTAAAACCCGCATGGGTGAGCTAAAACAGAGACGGCAAAGAGAACGTCTAAAGTGACAGCACTCAGGAGCAACGAGAAAGGAGAGCTAAAACCTAAGAGCAGCAAACGAGATAAAAGTAGAACGTTTTCAAAGCCAAAGGTTTAAGAGAAGGAAGAACTAAGAAAATACCGACGGTGAACTACAACACAGGCGTAACGGGCAATTTTTAAAAAGGGTCCGCACGAAGGGAAGACAAGAAACCATTAAAAATTAAGACGGTGAAGGGTATAATAGTAGGCGTAGGAAGAAAACCTTAAAAGCGGGGAGCGTTAGGGAAATGAAGGGGGGAAACAAAAAACTAGGGACAGCACACTAAAAGCGGAGAAAGAACATTTCAAAAGGGAGGAGCCTAAGGAAAGAGAAGAACTAACTGCAAACTAAAGACAGGGAACGGGATAAAAGCAAAACAAACTTCAAGAGTGACGGGACTTAGGGCAACGAAGAGATAAAAGTAAAAAGAGGGACAGTGAACTAAAAGAGAGACGTAGGAAGAAAATGGACAAAGCAAAGGTACTAAAAGAGACAAGGAAGAATTAAAAAATGGAAACGGCAAATGGAATACAAGTAGACAGAAGCTTTTGTCGTGGTTTAACCCCAGCCAGCAGCCAAGCACCACACAGCCGCTACGGGGGAGAAAATTGCAAGGGTGGAAGTCCGAAAACGCGTGGGTTAAGGTAAGAACAGTTTAACAATTGAAGGAAAAGACAACAGAATACTAGTAATACTAGTAGTAGCAGTAGTAGTAGTAATAATAATAAACCAATAAGAGTATACAAAGCAAGCGCTTCACTAGACAGGGGCTCACCACTCGCCGACCGATGCCAAGCACGTCCCCGAGCTGCCATCGCTGACTCCTGGCCAACGCCCCCCGGTTTCCAGACCGAGCGTGACGTCCCACGGTAGGGAATAGCGCTGCGGCCGGTCTGGGGCAGCTGAGCTGCCTGTGGCGCCTCCCAGCTTCTTGCGCACCGGGCAGAGCACGGGAAGCTGAAAGGTCCTTGAGTGGTGTCAGCGCTACTTAGCGACAAACAAAACGTCAGCGCGTTACCAACATGATGCTCATCCGAAATCCAAAAGGCAGCACTGTGCCAGCTACTAGGAAGAACCTTAACTCTCTGCCAGCCGAAAGCAGGACGCTTTGAACAGCAAGGGCGATTGAAGGAATAAGGAAAAACTTAATAAATAGCGACAGGGAGCTCCATCGGAGAAGGAAAATTTAGAAAGCGAGGGCACTAAGGGAAGAGAAGAAGCAATTAAACCCAGCTAACCCCCCAGGGGAAAAGTTAACCTAGAACATGGAAAAAGCCACAGGGATTAGGGAAATAAGTGGGGAAATTAAAAAAACAGGACAGCGAACGAAAGGGACGGCGAAGGCAAATTCAAAAAACGAGGGCCCTAAGGAAAGACAAGAAAGAATTAAAACAGAAATACAGGGAAATAAAGGCAGCAAAGAGGACAAAAGGAGACGGGAAAGTGTTCAGAGGAAGCGGCGATTAAGAACATCGGGAAGCGATTTAAAACCCGCATGGGTGAGCTAAAACAGAGACGGCAAAGAGAACGTCTAAAGTGACAGCACTCAGGAGCAACGAGAAAGGAGAGCTAAAACCTAAGAGCAGCAAACGAGATAAAAGTAGAACGTTTTCAAAGCCAAAGGTTTAAGAGAAGGAAGAACTAAGAAAATACCGACGGTGAACTACAACACAGGCGTAACGGGCAATTTTTAAAAAGGGTCCGCACGAAGGGAAGACAAGAAACCATTAAAAATTAAGACGGTGAAGGGTATAATAGTAGGCGTAGGAAGAAAACCTTAAAAGCGGGGAGCGTTAGGGAAATGAAGGGGGGAAACTAAAAACTAGGGACAGCACACTAAAAGCGGAGAAAGAACATTTCAAAAGGGAGGAGCCTAAGGAAAGAGAAGAACTAACTGCAAACTAAAGACAGGGAACGGGATAAAAGCAAAACAAACTTCAAGAGTGACGGGACTTAGGGCAACGAAGAGATAAAAGTAAAAAGAGGGACAGTGAACTAAAAGAGAGACGTAGGAAGAAAACGGACAAAGCAAAGGTACTAAAAGAGACAAGGAAGAATTAAAAAATGGAAACGGCAAATGGAATACAAGTAGACAGAAGCTTTTGTCGTGGTTTAACCCCAGCCAGCAGCCAAGCACCACACAGCCGCTACGGGGGAGAAAATTGCAAGGGTGGAAGTCCGAAAACGCGTGGGTTAAGGTAAGAACAGTTTAACAATTGAAGGAAAAGACAACAGAATACTAGTAATACTAGTAGTAGCAGTAGTAGTAGTAATAATAATAAACCAATAAGAGTATACAAAGCAAGCGCTTCACTAGACAGGGGCTCACCACTCGCCGACCGATGCCAAGCACGTCCCCGAGCTGCCATCGCTGACTCCTGGCCAACGCCCCCCGGTTTCCAGACCGAGCGTGACGTCCCACGGTAGGGAATAGCGCTGCGGCCGGTCTGGGGCAGCTGAGCTGCCTGTGGCGCCTCCCAGCTTCTTGCGCACCGGGCAGAGCACGGGAAGCTGAAAGGTCCTTGAGTGGTGTCAGCGCTACTTAGCGACAAACAAAACGTCAGCGCGTTACCAACGTGATGCTCATCCGAAATCCAAAAGGCAGCACTGTGCCAGCTACTAGGAAGAACCTTAACTCTCTGCCAGCCGAAAGCAGGACGCTTTGAACAGCAAGGGCGATTGAAGGAATAAGGAAAAACTTAATAAATAGCGACAGGGAGCTCCATCGGAGAAGGAAAATTTAGAAAGCGAGGGCACTAAGGGAAGAGAAGAAGCAATTAAACCCAGCTAAACCCCCAGGGGAAAAGTCAACCTAGAACATGGAAAAAGCCACAGGGATTAGGGAAATAAGTGGGGAAATTAAAAAAACAGGACAGCGAACGAAAGGGACGGCGAAGGCAAATTCAAAAAACGAGGGCCCTAAGGAAAGACAAGAAAGAATTAAAACAGAAATACAGGGAAATAAAGGCAGCAAAGAGGACAAAAGGAGACGGGAAAGTGTTCAGAGGAAGCGGCGATTAAGAACATCGGGAAGCGATTTAAAACCCGCATGGGTGAGCTAAAATGGAGACGGCAAAGAGAACGTCTAAAGTGACAGCACTCAGGAGCAACGAGAAAGGAGAGCTAAAACCTAAGAGCAGCAAATGAGATAAAAGTAGAACATTTTCAAAGCCAAAGGTTTAAGAGAAGGAAGAACTAAGAAAATACCGACGGTGAACTACAACACAGGCGTAACGGGCAATTTTTAAAAAGGGTCCGCACGAAGGGAAGACAAGAAACCATTAAAAATTAAGACGGTGAAGGGTATAACAGTAGGCGTAGGAAGAAAACCTTAAAAGCGGGGAGCGTTAGGGAAATGAAGGGGGGAAACTAAAAACTAGGGACCGCACACTAAAAGCGGAGAAAGAACATTTCAAAAGGGAGGAGCCTAAGGAAAGAGAAGAACTAACTGCAAACTAAAGACAGGGAACGGGATAAAAGCAAAACAAACTTCAAGAGTGACGGGACTTAGGGCAACGAAGAGATAAAAGTAAAAAGAGGGACAGTGAACTAAAAGAGAGACGTAGGAAGAAAATGGACAAAGCAAAGGTACTAAAAGAGACAAGGAAGAATTAAAAAATGGAAACGGCAAATGGAATACAAGTAGACAGAAGCTTTTGTCGTGGTTTAACCCCAGCCAGCAGCCAAGCACCACACAGCCGCTACGGGGGAGAAAATTGCAAGGGTGGAAGTCCGAAAACGCGTGGGTTAAGGTAAGAACAGTTTAACAATTGAAGGAAAAGACAACAGAATACTAGTAATACTAGTAGTAGCAGTAGTAGTAGTAATAATAATAAACCAATAAGAGTATACAAAGCAAGCGCTTCACTAGACAGGGGCTCACCACTCGCCGACCGATGCCAAGCACGTCCCCGAGCTGCCATCGCTGACTCCTGGCCAACGCCCCCCGGTTTCCAGACCGAGCGTGACGTCCCACGGTAGGGAATAGCGCTGCGGCCGGTCTGGGGCAGCTGAGCTGCCTGTGGCGCCTCCCAGCTTCTTGCGCACCGGGCAGAGCACGGGAAGCTGAAAGGTCCTTGAGTGGTGTCAGCGCTACTTAGCGACAAACAAAACGTCAGCGCGTTACCAACATGATGCTCATCCGAAATCCAAAAGGCAGCACTGTGCCAGCTACTAGGAAGAACCTTAACTCTCTGCCAGCCGAAAGCAGGACGCTTTGAACAGCAAGGGCGATTGAAGGAATAAGGAAAAACTTAATAAATAGCGACAGGGAGCTCCATCGGAGAAGGAAAATTTAGAAAGCGAGGGCACTAAGGGAAGAGAAGAAGCAATTAAACCCAGCTAAACCCCCAGGGGAAAAGTCAACCTAGAACATGGAAAAAGCCACAGGGATTAGGGAAATAAGTGGGGAAATTAAAAAAACAGGACAGCGAACGAAAGGGACGGCGAAGGCAAATTCAAAAAACGAGGGCCCTAAGGAAAGACAAGAAAGAATTAAAACAGAAATACAGGGAAATAAAGGCAGCAAAGAGGACAAAAGGAGACGGGAAAGTGTTCAGAGGAAGCGGCGATTAAGAACATCGGGAAGCGATTTAAAACCCGCATGGGTGAGCTAAAACGGAGACGGCAAAGAGAACGTCTAAAGTGACAGCACTCAGGAGCAACGAGAAAGGAGAGCTAAAACCTAAGAGCAGCAAACGAGATAAAAGTAGAACGTTTTCAAAGCCAAAGGTTTAAGAGAAGGAAGAACTAAGAAAATACCGACGGTGAACTACAACACAGGCGTAACGGGCAATTTTTAAAAAGGGTCCGCACGAAGGGAAGACAAGAAACCATTAAAAATTAAGACGGTGAAGGGTATAACAGTAGGCGTAGGAAGAAAACCTTAAAAGCGGGGAGCGTTAGGGAAATGAAGGGGGGAAACTAAAAACTAGGGACAGCACACTAAAAGCGGAGAAAGAACATTTCAAAAGGGAGGAGCCTAAGGAAAGAGAAGAACTAACTGCAAACTAAAGACAGGGAACGGGATAAAAGCAAAACAAACTTCAAGAGTGACGGGACTTAGGGCAACGAAGAGATAAAAGTAAAAAGAGGGACAGTGAACTAAAAGAGAGACGTAGGAAGAAAACGGACAAAGCAAAGGTACTAAAAGAGACAAGGAAGAATTAAAAAATGGAAACGGCAAATGGAATACAAGTAGACAGAAGCTTTTGTCGTGGTTTAACCCCAGCCAGCAGCCAAGCACCACACAGCCGCTACGGGGGAGAAAATTGCAAGGGTGGAAGTCCGAAAACGCGTGGGTTAAGGTAAGAACAGTTTAACAATTGAAGGAAAAGACAACAGAATACTAGTAATACTAGTAGTAGCAGTAGTAGTAGTAATAATAATAAACCAATAAGAGTATACAAAGCAAGCGCTTCACTAGACAGGGGCTCACCACTCGCCGACCGATGCCAAGCACGTCCCCGAGCTGCCATCGCTGACTCCTGGCCAACGCCCCCCGGTGTCCAGACCGAGCGTGACGTCCCACGGTAGGGAATAGCGCTGCGGCCGGTCTGGGGCAGCTGAGCTGCCTGTGGCGCCTCCCAGCTTCTTGCGCACCGGGCAGAGCACGGGAAGCTGAAAGGTCCTTGAGTGGTGTCAGCGCTACTTAGCGACAAACAAAACGTCAGCGCGTTACCAACATGATGCTCATCCGAAATCCAAAAGGCAGCACTGTGCCAGCTACTAGGAAGAACCTTAACTCTCTGCCAGCCGAAAGCAGGACGCTTTGAACAGCAAGGGCGATTGAAGGAATAAGGAAAAACTTAATAAATAGCGACAGGGAGCTCCATCGGAGAAGGAAAATTTAGAAAGCGAGGGCACTAAGGGAAGAGAAGAAGCAATTAAACCCAGCTAAACCCCCAGGGGAAAAGTCAACCTAGAACATGGAAAAAGCCACAGGGATTAGGGAAATAAGTGGGGAAATTAAAAAAACAGGACAGCGAACGAAAGGGACGGCGAAGGCAAATTCAAAAAACGAGGGCCCTAAGGAAAGACAAGAAAGAATTAAAACAGAAATACAGGGAAATAAAAGCAGCAAAGAGGACAAAAGGAGACGGGAAAGTGTTCAGAGGAAGCGGCGATTAAGAACATCGGGAAGCGATTTAAAACCCGCATGGGTGAGCTAAAACGGAGACGGCAAAGAGAACGTCTAAAGTGACAGCACTCAGGAGCAACGAGAAAGGAGAGCTAAAACCTAAGAGCAGCAAACGAGATAAAAGTAGAACATTTTCAAAGCCAAAGGTTTAAGAGAAGGAAGAACTAAGAAAATACCGACGGTGAACTACAACACAGGCGTAACGGGCAATTTTTAAAAAGGGTCCGCACGAAGGGAAGACAAGAAACCATTAAAAATTAAGACGGTGAAGGGTATAACAGTAGGCGTAGGAAGAAAACCTTAAAAGCGGGGAGCGTTAGGGAAATGAAGGGGGGAAACAAAAAACTAGGGACAGCACACTAAAAGCGGAGAAAGAACATTTCAAAAGGGAGGAGCCTAAGGAAAGAGAAGAACTAACTGCAAACTAAAGACAGGGAACGGGATAAAAGCAAAACAAACTTCAAGAGTGACGGGACTTAGGGCAACGAAGAGATAAAAGTAAAAAGAGGGACAGTGAACTAAAAGAGAGACGTAGGAAGAAAACGGACAAAGCAAAGGTACTAAAAGAGACAAGGAAGAATTAAAAAATGAAAACGGCAAATGGAATACAAGTAGACAGAAGCTTTTGTCGTGGTTTAACCCCAGCCAGCAGCCAAGCACCACACAGCCGCTACGCGGGAGAAAATTGCAAGGGTGGAAGTCCGAAAACGCGTGGGTTAAGGTAAGAACAGTTTAACAATTGAAGGAAAAGACAACAGAATACTAGTAATACTAGTAGTAGCAGTAGTAGTAGTAATAATAATAATAATAAACCAATAAGAGTATACAAAGCAAGCGCTTCACTAGACAGGGGCTCACCACTCGCCGACCGATGCCAAGCACGTCCCCGAGCTGCCATCGCTGACTCCTGGCCAACGCCCCCCGGTTTCCAGACCGAGCGTGACGTCCCACGGTAGGGAATAGCGCTGCGGCCGGTCTGGGGCAGCTGAGCTGCCTGTGGCGCCTCCCAGCTTCTTGCGCACCGGGCAGAGCACGGGAAGCTGAAAGGTCCTTGAGTGGTGTCAGCGCTACTTAGCGACAAACAAAACGTCAGCGCGTTACCAACATGATGCTCATCCGAAATCCAAAAGGCAGCACTGTGCCAGCTACTAGGAAGAACCTTAACTCTCTGCCAGCCGAAAGCAGGACGCTTTGAACAGCAAGGGCGATTGAAGGAATAAGGAAAAACTTAATAAATAGCGACAGGGAGCTCCATCGGAGAAGGAAAATTTAGAAAGCGAGGGCACTAAGGGAAGAGAAGAAGCAATTAAACCCAGCTAACCCCCCAGGGGAAAAGTCAACCTAGAACATGGAAAAAGCCACAGGGATTAGGGAAATAAGTGGGGAAATTAAAAAAACAGGACAGCGAACGAAAGGGACGGCGAAGGCAAATTCAAAAAACGAGGGCCCTAAGGAAAGACAAGAAAGAATTAAAACAGAAATACAGGGAAATAAAGGCAGCAAAGAGGACAAAAGGAGACGGGAAAGTGTTCAGAGGAAGCGGCGATTAAGAACATCGGGAAGCGATTTAAAACCCGCATGGGTGAGCTAAAACGGAGACGGCAAAGAGAACGTCTAAAGTGACAGCACTCAGGAGCAACGAGAAAGGAGAGCTAAAACCTAAGAGCAGCAAACGAGATAAAAGTAGAACATTTTCAAAGCCAAAGGTTTAAGAGAAGGAAGAACTAAGAAAATACCGACGGTGAACTACAACACAGGCGTAACGGGCAATTTTTAAAAAGGGTCCGCACGAAGGGAAGACAAGAAACCATTAAAAATTAAGACGGTGAAGGGTATAACAGTAGGCGTAGGAAGAAAACCTTAAAAGCGGGGAGCGTTAGGGAAATGAAGGGGGGAAACAAAAAACTAGGGACAGCACACTAAAAGCGGAGAAAGAACATTTCAAAAGGGAGGAGCCTAAGGAAAGAGAAGAACTAACTGCAAACTAAAGACAGGGAACGGGATAAAAGCAAAACAAACTTCAAGAGTGACGGGACTTAGGGCAACGAAGAGATAAAAGTAAAAAGAGGGACAGTGAACTAAAAGAGAGACGTAGGAAGAAAACGGACAAAGCAAAGGTACTAAAAGAGACAAGGAAGAATTAAAAAATGGAAACGGCAAATGGAATACAAGTAGACAGAAGCTTTTGTCGTGGTTTAACCCCAGCCAGCAGCCAAGCACCACACAGCCGCTACGGGGGAGAAAATTGCAAGGGTGGAAGTCCGAAAACGCGTGGGTTAAGGTAAGAACAGTTTAACAATTGAAGGAAAAGACAACAGAATACTAGTAATACTAGTAGTAGCAGTAGTAGCAGTAATAATAATAATAATAAACCAATAAGAGTATACAAAGCAAGCGCTTCACTAGACAGGGGCTCACCACTCGCCGACCGATGCCAAGCACGTCCCCGAGCTGCCATCGCTGACTCCTGGCCAACGCCCCCCGGTTTCCAGACCGAGCGTGACGTCCCACGGTAGGGAATAGCGCTGCGGCCGGTCTGGGGCAGCTGAGCTGCCTGTGGCGCCTCCCAGCTTCTTGCGCACCGGGCAGAGCACGGGAAGCTGAAAGGTCCTTGAGTGGTGTCAGCGCTACTTAGCGACAAACAAAACGTCAGCGCGTTACCAACATGATGCTCATCCGAAATCCAAAAGGCAGCACTGTGCCAGCTACTAGGAAGAACCTTAACTCTCTGCCAGCCGAAAGCAGGACGCTTTGAACAGCAAGGGCGATTGAAGGAATAAGGAAAAACTTAATAAATAGCGACAGGGAGCTCCATCGGAGAAGGAAAATTTAGAAAGCGAGGGCACTAAGGGAAGAGAAGAAGCAATTAAACCCAGCTAACCCCCCAGGGGAAAAGTCAACCTAGAACATGGAAAAAGCCACAGGGATTAGGGAAATAAGTGGGGAAATTAAAAAAACAGGACAGCGAACGAAAGGGACGGCGAAGGCAAATTCAAAAAACGAGGGCCCTAAGGAAAGACAAGAAAGAATTAAAACAGAAATACAGGGAAATAAAGGCAGCAAAGAGGACAAAAGGAGACGGGAAAGTGTTCAGAGGAAGCGGCGATTAAGAACATCGGGAAGCGATTTAAAACCCGCATGGGTGAGCTAAAACGGAGACGGCAAAGAGAACGTCTAAAGTGACAGCACTCAGGAGCAACGAGAAAGGAGAGCTAAAACCTAAGAGCAGCAAACGAGATAAAAGTAGAACATTTTCAAAGCCAAAGGTTTAAGAGAAGGAAGAACTAAGAAAATACCGACGGTGAACTACAACACAGGCGTAACGGGCAATTTTTAAAAAGGGTCCGCACGAAGGGAAGACAAGAAACCATTAAAAATTAAGACGGTGAAGGGTATAACAGTAGGCGTAGGAAGAAAACCTTAAAAGCGGGGAGCGTTAGGGAAATGAAGGGGGGAAACTAAAAACTAGGGACAGCACACTAAAAGCGGAGAAAGAACATTTCAAAAGGGAGGAGCCTAAGGAAAGAGAAGAACTAACTGCAAACTAAAGACAGGGAACGGGATAAAAGCAAAACAAACTTCAAGAGTGACGGGACTTAGGGCAACGAAGAGATAAAAGTAAAAAGAGGGACAGTGAACTAAAAGAGAGACGTAGGAAGAAAACGGACAAAGCAAAGGTACTAAAAGAGACAAGGAAGAATTAAAAAATGGAAACGGCAAATGGAATACAAGTAGACAGAAGCTTTTGTCGTGGTTTAACCCCAGCCAGCAGCCAAGCACCACACAGCCGCTACGGGGGAGAAAATTGCAAGGGTGGAAGTCCGAAAACGCGTGGGTTAAGGTAAGAACAGTTTAACAATTGAAGGAAAAGACAACAGAATACTAGTAATACTAGTAGTAGCAGTAGTAGTAGTAATAATAATAAACCAATAAGAGTATACAAAGCAAGCGCTTCACTAGACAGGGGCTCACCACTCGCCGACCGATGCCAAGCACGTCCCCGAGCTGCCATCGCTGACTCCTGGCCAACGCCCCCCGGTTTCCAGACCGAGCGTGACGTCCCACGGTAGGGAATAGCGCTGCGGCCGGTCTGGGGCAGCTGAGCTGCCTGTGGCGCCTCCCAGCTTCTTGCGCACCGGGCAGAGCACGGGAAGCTGAAAGGTCCTTGAGTGGTGTCAGCGCTACTTAGCGACAAACAAAACGTCAGCGCGTTACCAACATGATGCTCATCCGAAATCCAAAAGGCAGCACTGTGCCAGCTACTAGGAAGAACCTTAACTCTCTGCCAGCCGAAAGCAGGACGCTTTGAACAGCAAGGGCGATTGAAGGAATAAGGAAAAACTTAATAAATAGCGACAGGGAGCTCCATCGGAGAAGGAAAATTTAGAAAGCGAGGGCACTAAGGGAAGAGAAGAAGCAATTAAACCCAGCTAACCCCCCAGGGGAAAAGTCAACCTAGAACATGGAAAAAGCCACAGGGATTAGGGAAATAAGTGGGGAAATTAAAAAAAACAGGACAGCGAACGAAAGGGACGGCGAAGGCAAATTCAAAAAACGAGGGCCCTAAGGAAAGACAAGAAAGAATTAAAACAGAAATACAGGGAAATAAAGGCAGCAAAGAGGACAAAAGGAGACGGGAAAGTGTTCAGAGGAAGCGGCGATTAAGAACATCGGGAAGCGATTTAAAACCCGCATGGGTGAGCTAAAACGGAGACGGCAAAGAGAACGTCTAAAGTGACAGCACTCGGGAGCAACGAGAAAGGAGAGCTAAAACCTAAGAGCAGCAAACGAGATAAAAGTAGAACGTTTTCAAAGCCAAAGGTTTAAGAGAAGGAAGAACTAAGAAAATACCGACGGTGAACTACAACACAGGCGTAACGGGCAATTTTTAAAAAGGGTCCGCACGAAGGGAAGACAAGAAACCATTAAAAATTAAGACGGTGAAGGGTATAATAGTAGGCGTAGGAAGAAAACCTTAAAAGCGGGGAGCGTTAGGGAAATGAAGGGGGGAAACTAAAAACTAGGGACAGCACACTAAAAGCGGAGAAAGAACATTTCAAAAGGGAGGAGCCTAAGGAAAGAGAAGAACTAACTGCAAACTAAAGACAGGGAACGGGATAAAAGCAAAACAAACTTCAAGAGTGACGGGACTTAGGGCAACGAAGAGATAAAAGTAAAAAGAGGGACAGTGAACTAAAAGAGAGACGTAGGAAGAAAATGGACAAAGCAAAGGTACTAAAAGAGACAAGGAAGAATTAAAAAATGGAAACGGCAAATGGAATACAAGTAGACAGAAGCTTTTGTCGTGGTTTAACCCCAGCCAGCAGCCAAGCACCACACAGCCGCTACGGGGGAGAAAATTGCAAGGGTGGAAGTCCGAAAACGCGTGGGTTAAGGTAAGAACAGTTTAACAATTGAAGGAAAAGACAACAGAATACTAGTAATACTAGTAGTAGCAGTAGTAGTAGTAATAATAATAAACCAATAAGAGTATACAAAGCAAGCGCTTCACTAGACAGGGGCTCACCACTCGCCGACCGATGCCAAGCACATCCCCGAGCTGCCATCGCTGACTCCTGGCCAACGCCCCCCGGTTTCCAGACCGAGCGTGACGTCCCACGGTAGGGAATAGCGCTGCGGCCGGTCTGGGGCAGCTGAGCTGCCTGTGGCGCCTCCCAGCTTCTTGCGCACCGGGCAGAGCACGGGAAGCTGAAAGGTCCTTGAGTGGTGTCAGCGCTACTTAGCGACAAACAAAACGTCAGCGCGTTACCAACGTGATGCTCATCCGAAATCCAAAAGGCAGCACTGTGCCAGCTACTAGGAAGAACCTTAACTCTCTGCCAGCCGAAAGCAGGACGCTTTGAACAGCAAGGGCGATTGAAGGAATAAGGAAAAACTTAATAAATAGCGACAGGGAGCTCCATCGGAGAAGGAAAATTTAGAAAGCGAGGGCACTAAGGGAAGAGAAGAAGCAATTAAACCCAGCTAAACCCCCAGGGGAAAAGTCAACCTAGAACATGGAAAAAGCCACAGGGATTAGGGAAATAAGTGGGGAAATTAAAAAAACAGGACAGCGAACGAAAGGGACGGCGAAGGCAAATTCAAAAAACGAGGGCCCTAAGGAAAGACAAGAAAGAATTAAAACAGAAATACAGGGAAATAAAGGCAGCAAAGAGGACAAAAGGAGACGGGAAAGTGTTCAGAGGAAGCGGCGATTAAGAACATCGGGAAGCGATTTAAAACCCGCATGGGTGAGCTAAAACGGAGACGGCAAAGAGAACGTCTAAAGTGACAGCACTCAGGAGCAACGAGAAAGGAGAGCTAAAACCTAAGAGCAGCAAACGAGATAAAAGTAGAACATTTTCAAAGCCAAAGGTTTAAGAGAAGGAAGAACTAAGAAAATACCGACGGTGAACTACAACACAGGCGTAACGGGCAATTTTTAAAAAGGGTCCGCACGAAGGGAAGACAAGAAACCATTAAAAATTAAGACGGTGAAGGGTATAACAGTAGGCGTAGGAAGAAAACCTTAAAAGCGGGGAGCGTTAGGGAAATGAAGGGGGGAAACTAAAAACTAGGGACAGCACACTAAAAGCGGAGAAAGAACATTTCAAAAGGGAGGAGCCTAAGGAAAGAGAAGAACTAACTGCAAACTAAAGACAGGGAACGGGATAAAAGCAAAACAAACTTCAAGAGTGACGGGACTTAGGGCAACGAAGAGATAAAAGTAAAAAGAGGGACAGTGAACTAAAAGAGAGACGTAGGAAGAAAACGGACAAAGCAAAGGTACTAAAAGAGACAAGGAAGAATTAAAAAATGGAAACGGCAAATGGAATACAAGTAGACAGAAGCTTTTGTCGTGGTTTAACCCCAGCCAGCAGCCAAGCACCACACAGCCGCTACGGGGGAGAAAATTGCAAGGGTGGAAGTCCGAAAACGCGTGGGTTAAGGTAAGAACAGTTTAACAATTGAAGGAAAAGACAACAGAATACTAGTAATACTAGTAGTAGCAGTAGTAGTAGTAATAATAATAAACCAATAAGAGTATACAAAGCAAGCGCTTCACTAGACAGGGGCTCACCACTCGCCGACCGATGCCAAGCACGTCCCCGAGCTGCCATCGCTGACTCCTGGCCAACGCCCCCCGGTTTCCAGACCGAGCGTGACGTCCCACGGTAGGGAATAGCGCTGCGGCCGGTCTGGGGCAGCTGAGCTGCCTGTGGCGCCTCCCAGCTTCTTGCGCACCGGGCAGAGCACGGGAAGCTGAAAGGTCCTTGAGTGGTGTCAGCGCTACTTAGCGACAAACAAAACGTCAGCGCGTTACCAACATGATGCTCATCCGAAATCCAAAAGGCAGCACTGTGCCAGCTACTAGGAAGAACCTTAACTCTCTGCCAGCCGAAAGCAGGACGCTTTGAACAGCAAGGGCGATTGAAGGAATAAGGAAAAACTTAATAAATAGCGACAGGGAGCTCCATCGGAGAAGGAAAATTTAGAAAGCGAGGGCACTAAGGGAAGAGAAGAAGCAATTAAACCCAGCTAAACCCCCAGGGGAAAAGTCAACCTAGAACATGGAAAAAGCCACAGGGATTAGGGAAATAAGTGGGGAAATTAAAAAAACAGGACAGCGAACGAAAGGGACGGCGAAGGCAAATTCAAAAAACGAGGGCCCTAAGGAAAGACAAGAAAGAATTAAAACAGAAATACAGGGAAATAAAGGCAGCAAAGAGGACAAAAGGAGACGGGAAAGTGTTCAGAGGAAGCGGCGATTAAGAACATCGGGAAGCGATTTAAAACCCGCATGGGTGAGCTAAAACGGAGACGGCAAAGAGAACGTCTAAAGTGACAGCACTCAGGAGCAACGAGAAAGGAGAGCTAAAACCTAAGAGCAGCAAACGAGATAAAAGTAGAACATTTTCAAAGCCAAAGGTTTAAGAGAGGGAAGAACTAAGAAAATACCGACGGTGAACTACAACACAGGCGTAACGGGCAATTTTTAAAAAGGGTCCGCACGAAGGGAAGACAAGAAACCATTAAAAATTAAGACGGTGAAGGGTATAATAGTAGGCGTAGGAAGAAAACCTTAAAAGCGGGGAGCGTTAGGGAAATGAAGGGGGGAAACAAAAAACTAGGGACAGCACACTAAAAGCGGAGAAAGAACATTTCAAAAGGGAGGAGCCTAAGGAAAGAGAAGAACTAACTGCAAACTAAAGACAGGGAACGGGATAAAAGCAAAACAAACTTCAAGAGTGACGGGACTTAGGGCAACGAAGAGATAAAAGTAAAAAGAGGGACAGTGAACTAAAAGAGAGACGTAGGAAGAAAACGGACAAAGCAAAGGTACTAAAAGAGACAAGGAAGAATTAAAAAATGGAAACGGCAAATGGAATACAAGTAGACAGAAGCTTTTGTCGTGGTTTAACCCCAGCCAGCAGCCAAGCACCACACAGCCGCTACGGGGGAGAAAATTGCAAGGGTGGAAGTCCGAAAACGCGTGGGTTAAGGTAAGAACAGTTTAACAATTGAAGGAAAAGACAACAGAATACTAGTAATACTAGTAGTAGCAGTAGTAGCAGTAATAATAATAATAATAAACCAATAAGAGTATACAAAGCAAGCGCTTCACTAGACAGGGGCTCACCACTCGCCGACCGATGCCAAGCACGTCCCCGAGCTGCCATCGCTGACTCCTGGCCAACACCCCCCGGTTTCCAGACCGAGCGTGACGTCCCACGGTAGGGAATAGCGCTGCGGCCGGTCTGGGGCAGCTGAGCTGCCTGTGGCGCCTCCCAGCTTCTTGCGCACCGGGCAGAGCACGGGAAGCTGAAAGGTCCTTGAGTGGTGTCAGCGCTACTTAGCGACAAACAAAACGTCAGCGCGTTACCAACATGATGCTCATCCGAAATCCAAAAGGCAGCACTGTGCCAGCTACTAGGAAGAACCTTAACTCTCTGCCAGCCGAAAGCAGGACGCTTTGAACAGCAAGGGCGATTGAAGGAATAAGGAAAAACTTAATAAATAGCGACAGGGAGCTCCATCGGAGAAGGAAAATTTAGAAAGCGAGGGCACTAAGGGAAGAGAAGAAGCAATTAAACCCAGCTAACCCCCCAGGGGAAAAGTCAACCTAGAACATGGAAAAAGCCACAGGGATTAGGGAAATAAGTGGGGAAATTAAAAAAACAGGACAGCGAACGAAAGGGACGGCGAAGGCAAATTCAAAAAACGAGGGCCCTAAGGAAAGACAAGAAAGAATTAAAACAGAAATACAGGGAAATAAAGGCAGCAAAGAGGACAAAAGGAGACGGGAAAGTGTTCAGAGGAAGCGGCGATTAAGAACATCGGGAAGCGATTTAAAACCCGCATGGGTGAGCTAAAACGGAGACGGCAAAGAGAACGTCTAAAGTGACAGCACTCAGGAGCAACGAGAAAGGAGAGCTAAAACCTAAGAGCAGCAAACGAGATAAAAGTAGAACATTTTCAAAGCCAAAGGTTTAAGAGAAGGAAGAACTAAGAAAATACCGACGGTGAACTACAACACAGGCGTAACGGGCAATTTTTAAAAAGGGTCCGCACGAAGGGAAGACAAGAAACCATTAAAAATTAAGACGGTGAAGGGTATAACAGTAGGCGTAGGAAGAAAACCTTAAAAGCGGGGAGCGTTAGGGAAATGAAGGGGGGAAACTAAAAACTAGGGACAGCACACTAAAAGCGGAGAAAGAACATTTCAAAAGGGAGGAGCCTAAGGAAAGAGAAGAACTAACTGCAAACTAAAGACAGGGAACGGGATAAAAGCAAAACAAACTTCAAGAGTGACGGGACTTAGGGCAACGAAGAGATAAAAGTAAAAAGAGGGACAGTGAACTAAAAGAGAGACGTAGGAAGAAAACGGACAAAGCAAAGGTACTAAAAGAGACAAGGAAGAATTAAAAAATGGAAACGGCAAATGGAATACAAGTAGACAGAAGCTTTTGTCGTGGTTTAACCCCAGCCAGCAGCCAAGCACCACACAGCCGCTACGCGGGAGAAAATTGCAAGGGTAGAAGTCCGAAAACGCGTGGGTTAAGGTAAGAACAGTTTAACAATTGAAGGAAAAGACAACAGAATACTAGTAATACTAGTAGTAGCAGTAGTAGCAGTAATAATAATAATAATAAACCAATAAGAGTATACAAAGCAAGCGCTTCACTAGACAGGGGCTCACCACTCGCCGACCGATGCCAAGCACGTCCCCGAGCTGCCATCGCTGACTCCTGGCCAACGCCCCCCGGTTTCCAGACCGAGCGTGACGTCCCACGGTAGGGAATAGCGCTGCGGCCGGTCTGGGGCAGCTGAGCTGCCTGTGGCGCCTCCCAGCTTCTTGCGCACCGGGCAGAGCACGGGAAGCTGAAAGGTCCTTGAGTGGTGTCAGCGCTACTTAGCGACAAACAAAACGTCAGCGCGTTACCAACATGATGCTCATCCGAAATCCAAAAGGCAGCACTGTGCCAGCTACTAGGAAGAACCTTAACTCTCTGCCAGCCGAAAGCAGGACGCTTTGAACAGCAAGGGCGATTGAAGGAATAAGGAAAAACTTAATAAATAGCGACAGGGAGCTCCATCGGAGAAGGAAAATTTAGAAAGCGAGGGCACTAAGGGAAGAGAAGAAGCAATTAAACCCAGCTAACCCCCCAGGGGAAAAGTCAACCTAGAACATGGAAAAAGCCACAGGGATTAGGGAAATAAGTGGGGAAATTAAAAAAACAGGACAGCGAACGAAAGGGACGGCGAAGGCAAATTCAAAAAACGAGGGCCCTAAGGAAAGACAAGAAAGAATTAAAACAGAAATACAGGGAAATAAAGGCAGCAAAGAGGACAAAAGGAGACGGGAAAGTGTTCAGAGGAAGCGGCGATTAAGAACATCGGGAAGCGATTTAAAACCCGCATGGGTGAGCTAAAACGGAGACGGCAAAGAGAACGTCTAAAGTGACAGCACTCAGGAGCAACGAGAAAGGAGAGCTAAAACCTAAGAGCAGCAAACGAGATAAAAGTAGAACATTTTCAAAGCCAAAGGTTTAAGAGAAGGAAGAACTAAGAAAATACCGACGGTGAACTACAACACAGGCGTAACGGGCAATTTTTAAAAAGGGTCCGCACGAAGGGAAGACAAGAAACCATTAAAAATTAAGACGGTGAAGGGTATAACAGTAGGCGTAGGAAGAAAACCTTAAAAGCGGGGAGCGTTAGGGAAATGAAGGGGGGAAACTAAAAACTAGGGACAGCACACTAAAAGCGGAGAAAGAACATTTCAAAAGGGAGGAGCCTAAGGAAAGAGAAGAACTAACTGCAAACTAAAGACAGGGAACGGGATAAAAGCAAAACAAACTTCAAGAGTGACGGGACTTAGGGCAACGAAGAGATAAAAGTAAAAAGAGGGACAGTGAACTAAAAGAGAGACGTAGGAAGAAAACGGACAAAGCAAAGGTACTAAAAGAGACAAGGAAGAATTAAAAAATGGAAACGGCAAATGGAATACAAGTAGACAGAAGCTTTTGTCGTGGTTTAACCCCAGCCAGCAGCCAAGCACCACACAGCCGCTACGGGGGAGAAAATTGCAAGGGTGGAAGTCCGAAAACGCGTGGGTTAAGGTAAGAACAGTTTAACAATTGAAGGAAAAGACAACAGAATACTAGTAATACTAGTAGTAGCAGTAGTAGCAGTAATAATAATAATAATAAACCAATAAGAGTATACAAAGCAAGCGCTTCACTAGACAGGGGCTCACCACTCGCCGACCGATGCCAAGCACGTCCCCGAGCTGCCATCGCTGACTCCTGGCCAACGCCCCCCGGTTTCCAGACCGAGCGTGACGTCCCACGGTAGGGAATAGCGCTGCGGCCGGTCTGGGGCAGCTGAGCTGCCTGTGGCGCCTCCCAGCTTCTTGCGCACCGGGCAGAGCACGGGAAGCTGAAAGGTCCTTGAGTGGTGTCAGCGCTACTTAGCGACAAACAAAACGTCAGCGCGTTACCAACATGATGCTCATCCGAAATCCAAAAGGCAGCACTGTGCCAGCTACTAGGAAGAACCTTAACTCTCTGCCAGCCGAAAGCAGGACGCTTTGAACAGCAAGGGCGATTGAAGGAATAAGGAAAAACTTAATAAATAGCGACAGGGAGCTCCATCGGAGAAGGAAAATTTAGAAAGCGAGGGCACTAAGGGAAGAGAAGAAGCAATTAAACCCAGCTAAACCCCCAGGGGAAAAGTCAACCTAGAACATGGAAAAAGCCACAGGGATTAGGGAAATAAGTGGGGAAATTAAAAAAACAGGACAGCGAACGAAAGGGACGGCGAAGGCAAATTCAAAAAACGAGGGCCCTAAGGAAAGACAAGAAAGAATTAAAACAGAAATACAGGGAAATAAAGGCAGCAAAGAGGACAAAAGGAGACGGGAAAGTGTTCAGAGGAAGCGGCGATTAAGAACATCGGGAAGCGATTTAAAACCCGCATGGGTGAGCTAAAACGGAGACGGCAAAGAGAACGTCTAAAGTGACAGCACTCAGGAGCAACGAGAAAGGAGAGCTAAAACCTAAGAGCAGCAAACGAGATAAAAGTAGAACATTTTCAAAGCCAAAGGTTTAAGAGAAGGAAGAACTAAGAAAATACCGACGGTGAACTACAACACAGGCGTAACGGGCAATTTTTAAAAAGGGTCCGCACGAAGGGAAGACAAGAAACCATTAAAAATTAAGACGGTGAAGGGTATAACAGTAGGCGTAGGAAGAAAACCTTAAAAGCGGGGAGCGTTAGGGAAATGAAGGGGGGAAACTAAAAACTAGGGACAGCACACTAAAAGCAGAGAAAGAACATTTCAAAAGGGAGGAGCCTAAGGAAAGAGAAGAACTAACTGCAAACTAAAGACAGGGAACGGGATAAAAGCAAAACAAACTTCAAGAGTGACGGGACTTAGGGCAACGAAGAGATAAAAGTAAAAAGAGGGACAGTGAACTAAAAGAGAGACGTAGGAAGAAAACGGACAAAGCAAAGGTACTAAAAGAGACAAGGAAGAATTAAAAAATGGAAACGGCAAATGGAATACAAGTAGACAGAAGCTTTTGTCGTGGTTTAACCCCAGCCAGCAGCCAAGCACCACACAGCCGCTACGGGGGAGAAAATTGCAAGGGTGGAAGTCCGAAAACGCGTGGGTTAAGGTAAGAACAGTTTAACAATTGAAGGAAAAGACAACAGAATACTAGTAATACTAGTAGTAGCAGTAGTAGCAGTAATAATAATAATAATAAACCAATAAGAGTATACAAAGCAAGCGCTTCACTAGACAGGGGCTCACCACTCGCCGACCGATGCCAAGCACGTCCCCGAGCTGCCATCGCTGACTCCTGGCCAACACCCCCCGGTTTCCAGACCGAGCGTGACGTCCCACGGTAGGGAATAGCGCTGCGGCCGGTCTGGGGCAGCTGAGCTGCCTGTGGCGCCTCCCAGCTTCTTGCGCACCGGGCAGAGCACGGGAAGCTGAAAGGTCCTTGAGTGGTGTCAGCGCTACTTAGCGACAAACAAAACGTCAGCGCGTTACCAACATGATGCTCATCCGAAATCCAAAAGGCAGCACTGTGCCAGCTACTAGGAAGAACCTTAACTCTCTGCCAGCCGAAAGCAGGACGCTTTGAACAGCAAGGGCGATTGAAGGAATAAGGAAAAACTTAATAAATAGCGACAGGGAGCTCCATCGGAGAAGGAAAATTTAGAAAGCGAGGGCACTAAGGGAAGAGAAGAAGCAATTAAACCCAGCTAAACCCCCAGGGGAAAAGTCAACCTAGAACATGGAAAAAGCCACAGGGATTAGGGAAATAAGTGGGGAAATTAAAAAAACAGGACAGCGAACGAAAGGGACGGCGAAGGCAAATTCAAAAAACGAGGGCCCTAAGGAAAGACAAGAAAGAATTAAAACAGAAATACAGGGAAATAAAGGCAGCAAAGAGGACAAAAGGAGACGGGAAAGTGTTCAGAGGAAGCGGCGATTAAGAACATCGGGAAGCGATTTAAAACCCGCATGGGTGAGCTAAAACGGAGACGGCAAAGAGAACGTCTAAAGTGACAGCACTCAGGAGCAACGAGAAAGGAGAGCTAAAACCTAAGAGCAGCAAACGAGATAAAAGTAGAACATTTTCAAAGCCAAAGGTTTAAGAGAAGGAAGAACTAAGAAAATACCGACGGTGAACTACAACACAGGCGTAACGGGCAATTTTTAAAAAGGGTCCGCACGAAGGGAAGACAAGAAACCATTAAAAATTAAGACGGTGAAGGGTATAATAGTAGGCGTAGGAAGAAAACCTTAAAAGCGGGGAGCGTTAGGGAAATGAAGGGGGGAAACAAAAAACTAGGGACAGCACACTAAAAGCGGAGAAAGAACATTTCAAAAGGGAGGAGCCTAAGGAAAGAGAAGAACTAACTGCAAACTAAAGACAGGGAACGGGATAAAAGCAAAACAAACTTCAAGAGTGACGGGACTTAGGGCAACGAAGAGATAAAAGTAAAAAGAGGGACAGTGAACTAAAAGAGAGACGTAGGAAGAAAACGGACAAAGCAAAGGTACTAAAAGAGACAAGGAAGAATTAAAAAATGGAAACGGCAAATGGAATACAAGTAGACAGAAGCTTTTGTCGTGGTTTAACCCCAGCCAGCAGCCAAGCACCACACAGCCGCTACGGGGGAGAAAATTGCAAGGGTGGAAGTCCGAAAACGCGTGGGTTAAGGTAAGAACAGTTTAACAATTGAAGGAAAAGACAACAGAATACTAGTAATACTAGTAGTAGCAGTAGTAGCAGTAATAATAATAATAATAAACCAATAAGAGTATACAAAGCAAGCGCTTCACTAGACAGGGGCTCACCACTCGCCGACCGATGCCAAGCACGTCCCCGAGCTGCCATCGCTGACTCCTGGCCAACGCCCCCCGGTTTCCAGACCGAGCGTGACGTCCCACGGTAGGGAATAGCGCTGCGGCCGGTCTGGGGCAGCTGAGCTGCCTGTGGCGCCTCCCAGCTTCTTGCGCACCGGGCAGAGCACGGGAAGCTGAAAGGTCCTTGAGTGGTGTCAGCGCTACTTAGCGACAAACAAAACGTCAGCGCGTTACCAACATGATGCTCATCCGAAATCCAAAAGGCAGCACTGTGCCAGCTACTAGGAAGAACCTTAACTCTCTGCCAGCCGAAAGCAGGACGCTTTGAACAGCAAGGGCGATTGAAGGAATAAGGAAAAACTTAATAAATAGCGACAGGGAGCTCCATCGGAGAAGGAAAATTTAGAAAGCGAGGGCACTAAGGGAAGAGAAGAAGCAATTAAACCCAGCTAAACCCCCAGGGGAAAAGTCAACCTAGAACATGGAAAAAGCCACAGGGATTAGGGAAATAAGTGGGGAAATTAAAAAAACAGGACAGCGAACGAAAGGGACGGCGAAGGCAAATTCAAAAAACGAGGGCCCTAAGGAAAGACAAGAAAGAATTAAAACAGAAATACAGGGAAATAAAGGCAGCAAAGAGGACAAAGGAGACGGGAAAGTGTTCAGAGGAAGCGGCGATTAAGAACATCGGGAAGCGATTTAAAACCCGCATGGGTGAGCTAAAACGGAGACGGCAAAGAGAACGTCTAAAGTGACAGCACTCAGGAGCAACGAGAAAGGAGAGCTAAAACCTAAGAGCAGCAAACGAGATAAAAGTAGAACATTTTCAAAGCCAAAGGTTTAAGAGAAGGAAGAACTAAGAAAATACCGACGGTGAACTACAACACAGGCGTAACGGGCAATTTTTAAAAAGGGTCCGCACGAAGGGAAGACAAGAAACCATTAAAAATTAAGACGGTGAAGGGTATAACAGTAGGCGTAGGAAGAAAACCTTAAAAGCGGGGAGCGTTAGGGAAATGAAGGGGGGAAACAAAAAACTAGGGACAGCACACTAAAAGCGGAGAAAGAACATTTCAAAAGGGAGGAGCCTAAGGAAAGAGAAGAACTAACTGCAAACTAAAGACAGGGAACGGGATAAAAGCAAAACAAACTTCAAGAGTGACGGGACTTAGGGCAACGAAGAGATAAAAGTAAAAAGAGGGACAGTGAACTAAAAGAGAGACGTAGGAAGAAAACGGACAAAGCAAAGGTACTAAAAGAGACAAGGAAGAATTAAAAAATGGAAACGGCAAATGGAATACAAGTAGACAGAAGCTTTTGTCGTGGTTTAACCCCAGCCAGCAGCCAAGCACCACACAGCCGCTACGGGGGAGAAAATTGCAAGGGTGGAAGTCCGAAAACGCGTGGGTTAAGGTAAGAACAGTTTAACAATTGAAGGAAAAGACAACAGAATACTAGTAATACTAGTAGTAGCAGTAGTAGTAGTAATAATAATAAACCAATAAGAGTATACAAAGCAAGCGCTTCACTAGACAGGGGCTCACCACTCGCCGACCGATGCCAAGCACGTCCCCGAGCTGCCATCGCTGACTCCTGGCCAACGCCCCCCGGTTTCCAGACCGAGCGTGACGTCCCACGGTAGGGAATAGCGCTGCGGCCGGTCTGGGGCAGCTGAGCTGCCTGTGGCGCCTCCCAGCTTCTTGCGCACCGGGCAGAGCACGGGAAGCTGAAAGGTCCTTGAGTGGTGTCAGCGCTACTTAGCGACAAACAAAACGTCAGCGCGTTACCAACGTGATGCTCATCCGAAATCCAAAAGGCAGCACTGTGCCAGCTACTAGGAAGAACCTTAACTCTCTGCCAGCCGAAAGCAGGACGCTTTGAACAGCAAGGGCGATTGAAGGAATAAGGAAAAACTTAATAAATAGCGACAGGGAGCTCCATCGGAGAAGGAAAATTTAGAAAGCGAGGGCACTAAGGGAAGAGAAGAAGCAATTAAACCCAGCTAAACCCCCAGGGGAAAAGTCAACCTAGAACATGGAAAAAGCCACAGGGATTAGGGAAATAAGTGGGGAAATTAAAAAAACAGGACAGCGAACGAAAGGGACGGCGAAGGCAAATTCAAAAAACGAGGGCCCTAAGGAAAGACAAGAAAGAATTAAAACAGAAATACAGGGAAATAAAGGCAGCAAAGAGGACAAAAGGAGACGGGAAAGTGTTCAGAGGAAGCGGCGATTAAGAACATCGGGAAGCGATTTAAAACCCGCATGGGTGAGCTAAAACGGAGACGGCAAAGAGAACGTCTAAAGTGACAGCACTCAGGAGCAACGAGAAAGGAGAGCTAAAACCTAAGAGCAGCAAACGAGATAAAAGTAGAACATTTTCAAAGCCAAAGGTTTAAGAGAAGGAAGAACTAAGAAAATACCGACGGTGAACTACAACACAGGCGTAACGGGCAATTTTTAAAAAGGGTCCGCACGAAGGGAAGACAAGAAACCATTAAAAATTAAGACGGTGAAGGGTATAACAGTAGGCGTAGGAAGAAAACCTTAAAAGCGGGGAGCGTTAGGGAAATGAAGGGGGGAAACTAAAAACTAGGGACAGCACACTAAAAGCGGAGAAAGAACATTTCAAAAGGGAGGAGCCTAAGGAAAGAGAAGAACTAACTGCAAACTAAAGACAGGGAACGGGATAAAAGCAAAACAAACTTCAAGAGTGACGGGACTTAGGGCAACGAAGAGATAAAAGTAAAAAGAGGGACAGTGAACTAAAAGAGAGACGTAGGAAGAAAACGGACAAAGCAAAGGTACTAAAAGAGACAAGGAAGAATTAAAAAATGGAAACGGCAAATGGAATACAAGTAGACAGAAGCTTTTGTCGTGGTTTAACCCCAGCCAGCAGCCAAGCACCACACAGCCGCTACGGGGGAGAAAATTGCAAGGGTGGAAGTCCGAAAACGCGTGGGTTAAGGTAAGAACAGTTTAACAATTGAAGGAAAAGACAACAGAATACTAGTAATACTAGTAGTAGCAGTAGTAGCAGTAATAATAATAATAATAAACCAATAAGAGTATACAAAGCAAGCGCTTCACTAGACAGGGGCTCACCACTCGCCGACCGATGCCAAGCACGTCCCCGAGCTGCCATCGCTGACTCCTGGCCAACGCCCCCCAGTTTCCAGACCGAGCGTGACGTCCCACGGTAGGGAATAGCGCTGCGGCCGGTCTGGGGCAGCTGAGCTGCCTGTGGCGCCTCCCAGCTTCTTGCGCACCGGGCAGAGCACGGGAAGCTGAAAGGTCCTTGAGTGGTGTCAGCGCTACTTAGCGACAAACAAAACGTCAGCGCGTTACCAACATGATGCTCATCCGAAATCCAAAAGGCAGCACTGTGCCAGCTACTAGGAAGAACCTTAACTCTCTGCCAGCCGAAAGCAGGACGCTTTGAACAGCAAGGGCGATTGAAGGAATAAGGAAAAACTTAATAAATAGCGACAGGGAGCTCCATCGGAGAAGGAAAATTTAGAAAGCGAGGGCACTAAGGGAAGAGAAGAAGCAATTAAACCCAGCTAACCCCCCAGGGGAAAAGTCAACCTAGAACATGGAAAAAGCCACAGGGATTAGGGAAATAAGTGGGGAAATTAAAAAAAACAGGACAGCGAACGAAAGGGACGGCGAAGGCAAATTCAAAAAACGAGGGCCCTAAGGAAAGACAAGAAAGAATTAAAACAGAAATACAGGGAAATAAAGGCAGCAAAGAGGACAAAAGGAGACGGGAAAGTGTTCAGAGGAAGCGGCGATTAAGAACATCGGGAAGCGATTTAAAAATCACATTGGTGAACTAATACGGGGACAGAAAATTACAGAAAATTATTTTTTAATAATTTATATAATACAGCAGATACAGGTTTGTATTTTGAATTCCTTTTTTATATATATGTTAATTTGATATATATTAATATTTTTTTATATATATAATATATATTTTTCATATAATAAATATAGAAATTTTTTATCTATCTATCTATCTATATAAAGGTGAGAGATTTTTCTCTACTGCAATGCAAAACGTCTCATCCCTTCCTTACGGCACAGCTGCAGGGAGATGACCCTGCGAGGCTGCAGGACGAGGGCGTACCGCAATCAGAATCTACGCTTACAGGTCCGCCGCAACAGCTACGGCCCTCGCAGCTGCTGCTGCACATCTTGCTGGCTTGGTCGACAAAGCTGGAAGCGAAGCGTAACGCTTTCGAGGGTAAAAGGAAAGCCAAAGGACAAATCGCAGCAATTCGCTTCATACTAAAAAAGCTGTGCGTGTGTTTATAAACATCCAATAAAAATACTTCTGCTGGAGAAGGACTGGATTTTCCTTTGGCGTTAATTTAACTTGCACAGCTGTGAATCGATACCAGTAGATTATCTGTCTCCAAGATACGCAGTTATCATTTGACCAGGGGTTTTTTGCGCCTTACGTCATTAGGAGCGACATCTGGCCAGCCGCGCCGCCCAAGAGAGATGCTGCTGAACTGCCAGGGAAACGCACCCTTGAAAGCCAGACAGAAAGAAAGTACTTCAGAGCACTCCGTCAAAAGAGCGGGGGGGAAAACACCCCGTAACGTTCAGTTGCCTCTCCTGGTCAACGTTCAGAACAAATACCTAACTGCTTAAACACACCTAAGCAATTGTACGCCACAGCTAGTTGGCAGTTACAGCTGAAACAACGCAAGGCAGTTTGTAGATCCAATTTTAACTTTTTTTTCCTAAAGTTACATCTAGGAGAGAAAAATCCATGACAGAAGAGATCCCCCATACGGTTTTACTTTGGGGGCAGAATCCAATCCCCGGGGCTGCAACGCGTAAGGCTACCAAAAAGGACCGGCAGATTTGCTAACGCTTTTGGCTGCGCCGAAGCATGCAGAGGAACGCGTGTTGATGACATCTCGGCTGTTGCAACTGAGAACCAGCGATGCCATCAACTTCTGGAAGACGTGCTGTGCTCGGGTCTTTGGAAGCAAACGGACTTTTTTTTTTTTTTTTTTTTTTAAGAGAGTGGAAAGTCTTGCTGCTGCTGACTTCCACTGCCAAGCGCATCATCTCTGACGATCCCCACTCTGATGGGGAGTTCATAAAACACAACTTCTTTGAATGAGAAAGATTTCCATTCTGGAAATCTCCTCCAATCGAGGAGACCCTCAAGCCCGGCGACCTCCAAAGCCCCTTAGGGAATTACAGCAGCAGTCTGACGATGGAGAAACCGCAATGGCATGACACGGCGACTCAGAGATCTGAAACGGACACCTTACGGCTACAGAAACCGGTGCTAAAAACACTATACCCAAGAACATCATTGTCATGACCGACACTAGAGCAAGCCTCCTTGGGCGCTCGAGGAAAAGGGCGAAAAGAGAATAATAGAAAAATCTTGCGTGTCCAGGACTGCGATAAAAGACGTGGTGCTCCCTGGAGATTTTTAAAAGCACAAATAATACACATCCTCTTCTCCAGAAGAGGGGAAGGAAAGGGAACACGGCGACACAAGCCTGCACTGGAAATAAGTGCCCAGTCAATGCCTCTAAGTAACAGTTTCTGTGATGTCCTGATGGATGGTGAAGGGACGGATGCAAAAATTAGCTCGGGGAATGAAGTGAGAAAGAGGCACGGAGGAGCGGACACCCGACAGTTCCAGAGGGTATCTTTTTTTGTACCTGTGGGAATAAATGAGAGGCTGTTTTACTTTGACAAGATGCAGCTGTGCCCTTGAGCCTTGTTACAAACAAGTTGGTGAAACTTAGAGGCAGAAAAATAAGGATGAGATTGGATACATCCCTGAAAGAGGAATTCGCGTGCACCAGCTTGAAGAACCAATAAGTAACGCTGAAGAGACGCGCGGACGCAAGACAGTAGCCAATAAAATGGGTTTTGCTTGCTCGTGAATGCTAGATCATATTATAAAAGGGATAGATTGTAAAAATAAAGTGTCATCGGCATCTTCACTTGTCTTCGCCTCAACTCATATGCGGAGTCCGTGTTTAATTGCCACATGTACCTTAATGTACCCCATGGTTTACGAGATGAGACTTGTCTGACGTTCGCCCCCGCATGTTGTGATATGGAGGCCTGGACAGTTTACGCCGCATCCCTCGTAACTCCGTCGTATCTCCCGTCGGCCATGGAGAGACAAAAACAGAACAGACCTCGGCAAAACCCAAATAAAACTGCAAAACCCATCTGAGAAAGGCTCATGAACCTGCCTCCCTTTCCCAACCATCCCCCGCTCCCAAAACTTGCGAAACACCTTCTCTTCTCCTGACCTGGCAGGGAAGGAAGCCCACTCCTTCCCGACAGTTTCTGCCCTGTATTTGCACCCCTGAACCCCCCGTGTCGGCCACTCCTCGGGAGCTGCTCGTCCAAGCTGCACCCCATGTTCTGTGAGCCTGGCTTATCTTTCGTCTTCTCACAGACTCCAGGCTCTGGAACAGACCCACAAAATCAGTGAAGTCCTGAAGCTTATAATCTAGAAGGGGCCTATTGCAATCCGCAAAGGTTCCAGGGACAACGTGGTACTCTGTCGGCGATCGAGAAAGACGATGAACGGTTCCGTAACCTGAAAGACATTACACCTTATGACCCTGCTGCTTTCTTGAAAAATGCTCAAACTCCACATACAGATGCATACAAGATGACCACCTTAACCCCTGCTAGATCATCTCACCATCACTCCTATTAAGAGATGGTGTCAACAACTTGCATGGAAAAACTGGTGAGAAAAACAAGGTTCTATCTTCAACAAAATCAGGAATTCCAGAAAAATATAATGCACTTAGAATTAAAAAAAAAAAAAAAAAAAAAAAACCACAACAACAAAACAAGACTATTGAACCTTCTTGCCACCCCTGAACACCCAACCAAAATTACTGACCTGGAAAAAAAAAAAAAAAAAAAAAACAAAACAAAACACAAAGCTGCATGCAAGTATACTTTCTACTATATATGCTATGGAACCTTGACTGGTCCTGAAGCCCTTACCTCAAACAGAAACCTGTGCTTCTTTAAATGTCAAAACACACCTGCCTAGATAACTGAGGCAGGTCAAAATCTGCAGTCAACTGAAGGAACAGCAGAGTACTGACACCAAAGAAGTCCAGGAGCAGAATGAGCTCCCGAAGATGAGGCTGCAGCTCATATACCCCTGGCCCTGCCCACCACCCTTCCCACAATCACCTGGGAAAGGGGAGGGACAAACCACCAGATGGCATAAAGGCTGCAGGAGGAGCAGCAGCTATTTCACTCATCTGCCTTAAACTTACAGCATGCAAAGCACTGAACAGAGAAAGCAAGCCTTACTGGAAACAACGATGCCACAACGTGCTAAGGCTGGCATAGGGCTGGGGGCTCTGCCACCATGCACAAAGACTGCCATGGGGGCATGCCACCGTGTGCAAAGAAAATAAGAACAGAAAATAAAAATACACAATAAAATTTAAACAATAGCACTAAGACAAGGAATTATAAAAAAAGACAGCAAAGGGAATAAAAGTAGGCATAGAAACAATATTAAAAATGCGATAGGCATTAGCAAAATAAAGGAAGAAATTACGAAATCAGGAGAGCAAACAAAAAGAGATGATTTAAGAAGCGAGGACACTAAGGAAAGACAAGAAATAATTAAACAAAAAAGGGAATAAAAGTAAACATAGCGAGAATATTTCAATAGTGAGGGGGATTAGGGAAATAAAGGGGAAAAATTTAAAAATAGGAACAGTGAACTAAAATGGAGATGTAGAAAGAAAGTCTTAAAAGCGAGAGCACTGAAGTAAGACAAAAAATAATTATAAAATAAAGACAGCAAAATAAAGACAACAAATGGGACAAAAGTGGACAAAAAATTTTAAAAGCAACAGGGATAAAATAAGAAAAAATTTAAAAATAGCAATGGGGAGCTAAAATGGAGACAGCGAAAGAAAATCTAAAAAAGTGACGGCACTAAGAAAAGACAACAAATAATTAAAAAAAGACAGCAAATGGAAAACAAGTAGGAGTAGAAAGAATATTTTAAAAGCAATGGGCAATATGGAAATAGAAAAATTTTAAAATGGGGACAGTGAGCTAAAACAAGTGTAGAAAGAAAATTTAAACAGCAAAGGGACTAATAAAGACAAGAAATAATTAAAAAATGAAGACAGAAACCAGAATAAAAGTAGACAAAATATTAAAATCAACAGTGATTAAAGAAATAAGGAAAAAATTAAAAAGTAGCAATAGTGAACTAAAACGGAGATGTAGAAAGAAAATTTAAAGAGCAAAGGGACTAAGAACAGAGAGGGAAAAAAATTAAAAATAGGGTCAGCAAACTAAAGTCATTGAAACAAAATTTTAAAAGCTATGAAGTAGAGAACATGCAGGAAGAAATAAAAACCACGGACATGGAACTGGATAAATGGAGACACAGAGGAAAAGCTAGAAAGCAATGGGGTACTGGCCATACGGGTAAGAAGTTAAGTGTCAGGAAGGGGAGCCAGATCAACAGCCTCAGGGAAAGGACATGGGAAGAGCGTTGGGGTGTAGAGCAAAGGGAGTCTGAAAACAGAGACAGGTCGCTGGGTAGAGGGAGACCTAGAAATGCACTTTTCACAAGCAATTGGGAAAAAGGTAGTGTGGGAAGAATGAAACAGTAGCGGATGAGAAGCTGGAAAGGGAGAGGCACAGAAAAGAAATGGAGAAGGCAACAGTGTACAGGACGGTGCTAGCAGCAGAGCAAAAAGCTTTGGGGAGCCGGGCAGCCCAAAAGGGAGACAGAGGCAGGGACAGGCAGATATCTGGAGAAGCACGGCAGGGATGGGCGTGGACACACAGAAGGGGATGTGCAACTCACTGCAGCTCCTGGCGCTAGCAGACCTTCACCGCCCCGAGACTTCTCTCTCTGCCTCTACCCCTTCCTCCTCCACAGTGCTGGCTGCCCTACCCTTGCCCACCCAGGAGTAGGCAGTGGGTGCCCCAACGCTCCACTCCCATGAGGATTTCCAGGTGCACAGTGGCTCACATGTGAGGCCAATGGAGGCACCGAGCTCCCGGCGCTGTGTGCTGGGGGTACACTTTGTCAGGGATGGCTGGGAGGGATCCTTCTTTGCTGTGGGGACCGGCCCTTCCTTGCTGGAGACAGCTGTCTGCGGAAGCCCCTTTGTTTCACTCCTCAGCCAGCTCCCACAGGCAGATGTACCCAGGCAGCCCTCTCACCAGCTAGAGCCCCTTGGCACAGCAGAGCCAGCCCCATCCTCAGCTTCACCAGCTGCACCTGGGGTTAGCCCAGCCCATCCCAATCTGCAGCCCTTTTAAACCCTTGGCCCAGCCCCATCTTCACTTCATGGGTCCCACCTGGGCTGCCCTAGCTGGAACCCATCAGGAACTGAGGTCATCACCCCAGCCCCACAGCACATCACTGCATCCCCTGGACCCAACCACAGCCACTCACCCAGAGGCCAGTGGCTGGAAACACATCTGGGGTCACAAAGGAGGCAGCAAATGTTTGTTCCTTCACGCCCATCAGAAATCCCAGCAATGAGCTGGCTACAAGGCTTGGTGCCCAAAGGCAGTGGGACAGAGGGAAAAGAGGGAAGAGGAAAGCAGAAGGAAGGACAGGGGGAGGTAGAGAAGAGGTGTAGGACAGGGAGCCAGAAAACAGGATGCTGGGAACAAGAGAGGGACGGGGAACCGCACAAGGGTGTTGAGAGAAAGGGAAATGGAGTGCAGCGAGGAGGAGGATGGGGAGATGAAGTAGAGAACCACAGGAACAGGGAGATGGAGCAATAGGGGGCAGGGGAGAGAGACAGAAGGGACCGAGCAGAACAACGGGAACAGCAGGGAGGGACAGAGAGAATAAGAGACACACAGGCAGCTGGGGGGGGGGGGCGGATAGAGGGAGACAGAGAGGAAACTACAAAAGGGGAAAAAAGCAGAAAGAAGTAAAAAGAAGTGACAGGAAGTTGGATAGAGGCAGTCATAGAAATAGAAATTAAAAAGCAACAAACATAGGCAAGAACTAAAAAATAGAGAATGTAAGACAGAGCGAGAAATAGAAAGGGAACAGGACAGAGAGGCAGGAAATGTAAAAAATTGTTAAAGGGAGCTATGTAGAGGGAGATTTGAAAGGGAAAATAAAGAACAATGGACTACAGGAAACACAGGAAAGAAAAATGGGACAGGGAACTAGATAAATGGAGACATAGAAATAAAACGTTAAAAGCAACATGGTACGTGACAGGAAAGTATTAAGAATAAGGGAAAGGGAACTAGATAAATGGAGACATAAAAAGAAAATTGTAAAAGCGACAGGGTAAGGAAAACCAGAAAAAATTAAAAATAGGGAGAGAAAACTGAGTAAAAGATGAGAAAGAGAAAAATTCAAAAAGGATGGGACAGGAAAGAATTAAAAAACAGGGATAGGGATGTTGATAAAAGTAGACCTAGAAGGAAACTTGAAAATGCAAAGAGGTACAGGACAGTCAGCAAAGAACTAAAAACAGGGACAGCAAACCAGATTACATATAGAAACAAAATTTTAAAAGCCAAGGGATAAAGAGACAGGAAAATGAAAAAAATAGAGATGGCAATCTAAATACAGACATACGAAGAAAATAGATTAAGTGAAGCACAGGCTGTAGGACAGACAGGAAAGCATTAACAAATAAGCACATTGGATGGGATAAAATTAGAAATAGGAAAAATAAAAGCCACATCTCTTAGGAAAGACAAGAAAAAACTACAAAATAAAGAAAGGGGGACAAAGAGAGAGACACATATAAAGTAAATTTTAAAAGCAACGGGGTACACAACAGACCAAAAACTATTAAAAAGCAAGGATAGGGAGCTTGATCAAAGTAGATATAGAAAGAAAATTTCAAAAGCAACTGGGTAGAGGACAAACAGAAAAAAAATTAAACACAGAGACAGCAAACTAGATAAAAGTAGACATAGAAACAAAAATTTTAAAGCCAAGGTACTAAGACAGGAAAGAATTAAAAAAATAGCAACAGCGAACTAAACAAATGCAGAGAGACAGAAATTGTAAAAAGCGACCGCATTAAGGAAAGACAAGAAATAATTAAAAAATAATGACAGTGAACGGAATAAAGGTAGACAGAAAATTTTTAAAGCAACAGAGTTTAGGGAAATAGAGGAAAAAAATTAAAAGTAGGGGCAGTGAACTGAAACGGGGACATAGGAAGAAAATTGAAAATCAAAGGCACTGAGGAAATAATTAAAAATAAAGATATTGAAGGGAAAAAAGTAGACAGGGAAAGAACATTTTAGAAGTGATGGGTATTAGGGAAATAAAGGGAAAAATTAAAAGACAGGGACAGTGAACTAAAACAGATGTGGAAAGAAAATTTAAAAAGCAACGGCACTAATGAAAGAAAAAATATTTTTTTAAAAAACAGCAAAGGGAATAAAAGTGGGCATAGAAAGAACATTTAATAAGCAGAGGGGAATTAGGGGAATAGAGGGAAAAATTGAAAAATAGGGACAGCAAACTCAGAGATGGAGAAAGAATATTGAAAAAGCGAGGGCACTAAGGAAAGACAAGAAATTATTAAAAGACAGCAAAATAAAGACTGCAAATGGAATAAAAGTAGACAATTTTAAAAGCGACAGGGATTAGGGAAATAAAGGAAAAATTATGACATAAGGACAGCAAACTAAAACAGAGATGTAAAAATAAAATTTTTAAAGTAACAGCACTAAGAAGAAATTATTAAAGAAATTCAAAGGTAATAACAGTAGGCATAGAAAGAAGATTTAATAAGCAGAGGGGAATTAGGGAAATAAAGGATAAAAGTATGAAATAGGGACAGTGAACTAAAATAAATGCAGAAAGAAACTCTAAAAAGCAAGGGCACTAACAAAAGGCAAGAAATTATTAAAAGAAAAGACAGCAACATAAAGACAGTGAATGAGATAGAAGTAGAAAAATCTGAAAAGCAAGGGGGATTAGGGAAATAAAATGGAAAAATTTAAAAATAGGGACAGTGAACTAAAACAGAGATGTAGAAAGAAAATTAAAAGCAAAGGCACTAGGGAAAGACAAAAAATAATTTAAAAATAAAGACAGCCAACAGAATAAAAGTAGACAGCAAATATTAGAAGCAAATAGAATTAAGGAAATAAAGAAAAAATAATAGCTACATTAAACTCCAACAAGGAAGTGGAAAGAAACAAAATCTAAAAAATTATGGCAAAGAAGCAAGAAAAGAAACCATTTTTAAAAGACAGTGAAGGGGAAAAAAGTAGGCATAGAAAGAACTATTAAAAAGTGAGAAGGATTCAGGAAATCAAGGGAAAAACTAAAAAATAGGGACAGAAAAGTAAGATGGAGACGTGGAAAGAAAATTTAAAAAGCGACAGCACTAAGGAAAGACAAGAAATAATTAAAAAATACAGGTAGACAAATAAAGACCGTGAATGGGGTAAAAGTAGACCAAAAAATATTAACAAGAAAGGTGATTAAGGAAATGAGGAAAACATTACAAAATAGCAGCATCGAACTAAAAGAGAGAGAGACATAAAAAGAAAATTTAAAAAAAGAGATGGCACTAAAGAAAAAAAAGAAAAAACACTTTAAAAATAAAGAGAGCGAATGAGATAAAAGTAGAAAATATTAAAAGCCAAAGGATTAAGAGAGAAAAAAACTAAAAAATTGAAACAGCAAAATAAAAGGCATACATAGATACAAAATGTTAAAGGCAACAGCACCAAGGAAAGAGAAGAAATAATTAAAAAATAAAGGCATCAAAAGTAATAAAAGTAAGCATAGGAAGAACATTTTAAAAGGGGGCGATAAGGGAAAAATTAAAACAGAGACAGCAGGCTGGAACAGATTAAAATAGAACATATAAAAAGCAAAGGAACTAAAGAAAGGCAAGAAGTAATTAAAAGAACAGCATAATAAAGACTGGGAACAGGATAAAAGAAAATTTTAAAAAGTAACAGGAATTAGAGAAATAAATGGAAAAATTAAAAAATAGTGGCAGCGAACTTAAAGAGATGGAGAAGGAAAATTTAAAAAGTGAGGGCACTATGGAAAGACAAGAAATAATTAAAACATAAATACAGGGAAATAATGACAGCTAATGGAATAAAAGGAGACAGAAACTTTAAAAGAAACTGTGATTAAGGAAATAAGGATAACATTCAAAAATAGCATCACTGAATTAAAATGGAGATGATGAAAGAAAATCTAAAAAGCAATAGCACTAAGGAAAGACAAGAAAGGACAATTAAAAACTAACAACAGCAAATGGGATAAATGTAGAACATTTTAAAAGCCAAAGGATGGAGAAAGGAAAGAATTAAAAAATAGCAGCAGTGAACTACAATGCAGAAATAAAACAAAAATGCACTAAGGAAATACAAGAAATCATTCAAAACTACAGACGGTGAACAGGAGAAAAGCGGGCATAGAAAGAAAATTTGCAAAGCCATGAGCATTAGGGAAAAGAAGGGGAGGGAACTAAAAACTAGGGACAGCAAACTAAAGGCGGAGCAAGAAAATTTAAAACGGGAGGGCCCTAAGGAAAGACAAGAAATAATTAACTACAGCACAATAAAGACAGCAAAGGGGATAAAAGGAGACAGAAAATTTAAAAGCAATGGAGATTAAAGCCATATTGAGCAAATGAAAAAAACAGCGATGACAAACTCTAAGGAAAATAAGGAAAAAAATTAATCAAAACTGTGAACTGAAAGAGAGATGTAGAATTAAAAAATTGTAAAAGCAATGGCAGTAACGAAAAACAAGAAAAAAGAATTAACATCTCATGACAGCAAAGGAGATAAAAGTAGAAAATTTTAAAAACCAATGATTAAGATTAGGAAAGGAAAAAAGGAAAAACCAAATATTAAGAAAGGAAAGCACTAAAAATAGTGACAGCTAACTACAACACAGACATAAATAGAAATTTTAAAAAGCAAAGGCACTAAGGAAAGACAAGAAATCATTAAAAAATAAAGACAGTGAACAGGATAAAAGTAGGCATAGAAAGAAAACTAAAAGAAAAAGAAAGCAAACTAAAAGAGAGCTGTGGAAAGACAATTTTAAAAGGTAGGGCACTAAGGAAAGACAAAAAATAATTAAGGGTAAATACATCAAAATAAAGACAGGAAATGGTATAAAAACAGACAAACTTTTAAAAGCAATGGTGATTAAGGAAATAAGGAAAAAATTTTAAAATCGCATCGGTGAACTAAAATGGAGATGGAAAAGAAGATTTAAAAAGTGATGGCACTAAGGAAAAACAAGAAAAAATAATTAAAAATTAATGACAGCAAACAAGATGCAAGTAGAAATTTTAAAAGCCAAAGGATTAAGAGAGGAAAGCAGTACAAAGCAGCAACATTGAACTAAAATGCAGACATAGACAGAAATTTTTAAAAGCGACAGTGCTAAGGAAAGACAAGAAATCATTAAAAATAAAGACAGTGAACAGAATAAAAGTAGGCATAGAAAGAAAACTTAAAAAGCAATGAGCATTAGGGACAGTGCACTAAAACAGAGATGCAGAAACAAAATTTTAAAAAGCGAGGGCACTAAGGAAAGACAAGAAAGAATTAAAAGACAACAATTAGAATAAAAGCAGACAGAAAAATTTAGAAGCAATGGTGATTAAAGAAATAAGGAAAAGTTAGTAAACAGTGATGGCAAACTAAAACAGAGATGTAGAAATAAAATTTTAAAAGTGAGGGCACTGAAGAAAGAGAAGAAATAATTAAAAGTAAAGACATC
This sequence comes from Platalea leucorodia, assembly GCF_965183815.1. Taxonomy (NCBI): domain Eukaryota; kingdom Metazoa; phylum Chordata; class Aves; order Pelecaniformes; family Threskiornithidae; genus Platalea; species Platalea leucorodia. The sequence continues at coordinate 92,406 of NW_028121387.1, forward strand.
GAAGGGAAAAAAGTAGGCATAGAAAGAACATTTTTAAAGCAAAGAGGATCAGGGAAATGAAGGAAAAAATTAAAAAATAGGGACAGCAAATTAAAAGAGATGGAGAAAGAAAATTTGAATTTTTTTTTAAGTTAAAGTACACATGGAAATGTAACTTTAAAAGTGACAGGGTACACAACACAGGAATAAATTAAAAAATACGGATAGGGATCTTTATAAAATAGACATAGAATGAAAATTAAAAAAACAACGGGGTTCAGGACAGGCAGGGGAAAAATTAAAAATAAAGACAGTAAAATCGTTAAAGTAGACACAGAAAGAAAATTTTAAAAGCAACTGGGTAAAAGACAAGGAGGAAAAAAATTAAAAATGGGTAAAGAAAGCTGGTTAAAACTTGACATAGAAAGAAAATTTTAAAAGCAAAGGCATTAAGATGTGAAGAAAAATTAAAATAAGGGTAGGGTGATAGAGAGAGACATAGGAGGAAGATTATAAAAGCGGAGGCATTAAGGAAAGACAAGGGAAAAGTTACAAAATAAGAATAGGGAGAAAAATACAGAGAGACATAGGAAGAAAATTTCAAAAGCAATTAGGTGCAAGACAGATGAGAAACAAATAAAAAGACAGTGAATTGGTTAAAGGAGACAGAAAATTTTAAAAGATACAGGGTACAGGATAGACAGGAAAACAAAAAATAGGGACAGCAAAGTAGATAAACTTTGATGTAGAAAGAAAATGTAAAATGTGATGGCTTTAAGGAAAGACAGGAATAAATCAAAAAAAAAAGAATGGGGAAAAAAATAGAGACACATAAAAGTAAATTTTAAAGTCAACAGGGTACACAACACAGGAAAGAATTAAAAACTATGGATAGGGAGCTTGATAAAAGCAGACATAGAAAGAAAATTGAAGCAGCAACAGGGTACAGGACAGACAGGAGAGAATTAGAAAATAAAGACAGTAAACTGGCTAAAAGTAGCCATAAAACAAAATTTTAAATTGACAGAGTACTGACAGAAAAAAAAATAAAAAGAAGAACAGGAAACTACATAAATGGAGACATAGAAAGAAATTTTTTACAGCAACTGGGTACAGGACAGAGAGGGAGGAATTAAAAAATAGGGACAAGGAATCAGATAGCGGGAGACATAGAAAGACATTTTAAAAAGCAACAGGCTACAAGAAATATAGGAAAGAATTAAAAAATAGGAACAGGGATGACAATAGAAGGAAATATTGAAAGGAAATTTTAAAAGCGAGGAGGTATGCAGATGAAAGGGAGGAATTAAAATTCAGGGAAAGGGAGCCAGATAAAAGGAATTCTTGAAAGAGACATCAAATAGCAATGGGGTACAAGAAATAGAGGGAAGAATTTTAAAAATCAAGAAAGGAAGCCTGATAGAGAGAGACCTAGAAGGAGTTTTAAAAAGCAACTAAGTACAAGAAACATAGACAAGAATTAAAACATAGGGACAGGGAGATGGATAGAGGACAACGTAGAAAGAAAATTTAAACAGTGATCAGGTACAAGAAATGGGAATATGAGAAAAGCAGGGACAGGAAGATGGATAAAAGGAACCATAGAAAGAAAATGTTAAAAGCTATGGGGTGCAGGACAGAGGGAGGAATTAAGAAATAGGGACAAGGCACTGGAGAGAGGGAAATGTAGAAAGAGAAATTAAAATGCAATGGGGTACAAAAAATACAGGAAAGCATTAAAAAATAGGGAGAGGAAGCCGCAAAGAGGGAAACAGAAAAAAATTAATAGGTGAAGTGGTACAGGGCAGAGTTCATAGCAGAGTAACAAGCTTTGGGGAGCCACACAGGTAGGTGGGCCAGCAGAGAGGGAGACAGAAGCAGGGACAGGCAGGGAGGCAGGCAGAGATCTGGGGAAGGGCAGCAGAGATGGACCAGGATGCACACGAGAGAACACGCGACTCAACGCAGCTCCTGGCACCGGCAAGAGACCTTCACTGCCCTGACGCTTTTCTGTCTGCCTCGGCAGCAAGTGCCTCAACACTCCTCCACCACCAAGCTTCCCGGCGGCTCTCCCGTGCAGCCGATGGAGGCACTGAGCTCCCAGCACTGCGTGCTGGTAGTGCGCTCTGTCAGGGACGGCTTGGAGGGATGCTTCCTTGCTGCAGGCACTGGCCATTCATTGCTGGAGGCAACTGCCTGCAGGACTCCCTTGGATTCCCTCCTTGGACAGCTCCCCTTCATCAGCTCCCTCAGGCAGGCATGCCTGGACAGACCCTTCCCCAACCAAAGGGAGGGATTAAAAAAATAGGGACAGTGAGCCACATAGTGGGAGACACAGAAATAAAACTTAAAAAGCAATGGGGTACAGCACAAATAGGAAAACATTAAGAAATAACGACAAGGAGACAAATAAGGGGATACACAGAAAGAGAAAGTGGCGGGGTACAGGAAACACAGGAAAGAATTTTAAAACAGGGACAGGGTGGAAGATAGAGGGACAAATAGAAAGAAAATTCAAAAAGCAATGGGATACAATTCGCACAGGCGAGAATTAAAAAATAAGGCCAGGGAGCTGGTGAGAGACATACATATATATAAAGGAATTTTAAAACAAACAGGGTGAAGGAAAGAGTGAGAAGAAATTAAAAATAGCAAAATGGAGCCAAATAGAGGGAGGCATAGAAAGAAAGTTTGAAAAGCAATGGGGTACAGAGCAGAGGGAGATATTAAAAAAACATAGGGTCAGGGAGCTGGATAGGGAGGAGATATAGAAATGAAAATTTAAAAGTAATAGGCTACAAGGCAGTGCAGAAAAACTAAAAAATAGGGAGAGGGAGCTGGCTAGAGAGACACATAGAAAAAATTTAAAATGCAATGGGGTATTCTCCAGAGTTGGCAGAAGAATAACAAGTTTTGGGGAGCCATACAGGTAGGTGGGCAGAGAGGGAGACCAAGAAAGGGAGGCAGACAGACATCTGGAGAAGGGTGGCAGAGATGGGCCAGGATGCAGAGGAGAAGACGCGTGACTCACCACAGCTCCTGGTGCCAGCAGGAGACCTTCATCACCTCGACGCTTCTCTCTCTGCCTCTGCCCCTTCCTCCTCTGCAGTGCTGCATGCCGGACCCTCACCCATTCAGCAGCATGCAGCGGACACCTCTATGCTCCTCATCCGCAAGGCTTCCTCAATACCTGGTGGCTCACCCACATAGCCAACAGAGGCACTGAGCTCCTAGCACTGTATGCTGGTGTCTGCCCTGTCGGGGACAGCTCGGAGGGATCCTTCCTCACCACACAGACTGGCCATTCCTTGCTGGAGGCACCTGCCTGCAGGACTCCCTCCTCAGCCCATTCCCCTTCATCAGCTTTCTCAAGCAGGCATGCACAGGCAGCCTCCTTTACAGCTGGAGCCCCTTCACACAGCAGGGCCAGCCCCATCCTCAGCCTCACTGGCCACACCTGGGGCTGCCCCAGCGAGGGCCCATCAGGAATAGGGGCCATTGCCAAAGCCCCACAGCACATCACCCCCTCCCCTGCACCTCTCCACAGCCACATGCTCTGCACCCAGGGGCTGCAAACACATCCAGGGGCACAGACGAGGCAGGAAAAGTTTATTCATTAATGCACGTAAGAAATCTTGGCAGGGAGTTGGCTGCAAGGCTCAGTGCCCAAATGCAGCAGGACAGAGGGAGAAAAGAGAAGAGAAAAGCAGGAGGAAGGACAGAGGGACATAGTGGTGTGGGACAGGGAGCCAGAAAATGGGATGCTGCGAACAAGAGAGGGACAGGGAGCAGGACAACTGTGTAGAGAGAGGAGAGCAGAAGAAAGACTGCAGGGGTGAACAGGGACAGAGAGATGGAGGAATAAATAAGAGAGACAGGGAGCAGGAGAGAGAGGCAGAAGGGACCAGCAGGACAACAAGACAGACAAGACAAGGGACAGGGAAAATTCTGAAGTGACAGGGGAAAGGAAACATAGGCAAGAAATAAAAAAATAGAAACAGCGGGATAGAGGTAGACATAGAAAGAAAATTTTCTAAAAGCAACAGGGTACAAGAAACATGGGGAAGAACTAACACATAGGGACAGGGAGCTAGAAAGAGGGAGATGTAGAAAGTGTAAAAAGTGACAGGGTAGAGGACAGAGAGGGAAGAATTACCAATTAGAGACAGGAAGATGGATAGAGGGAGACATAGATTTTACAAGCAACAGTATACAAGAATCATACACGAGAATTAAAAAAACAGGTACACGGAGCTGCAGAGAGGGAGAAGTAGGAAGAAAATTTGAAAAGCAATGGGGTACAAGAAACACTGGCAAGAAATTAAAATTAGGTCAGGGAGACAGAGAGAGGGAAAGGTAGCAAGAAAATTTAAAAAGCAACTGGGTTTGAGAAACCTATGCAAGAATTTAAAAAATAAGGATGGAGAAGTAGAAAGTTAGTTTCAAAAGCGATGGGGTACAAGAAATATAGGCAAGAATTGAAAGATAGGGACAGGGAGCCTGATAGAAGGCAACTGTGGTGGGTTGACCTCGGCTGGCCACCGGGTACTCACCAAGCCGCTCTATCGCTCCCCCTCCTCAACAAGACAGGGGGACAAAATACAACAAAAAAAACTTGTAGGTCGAGAACAGGACAGAGAGGTCACTCACCAATTACTGTAACAGGCAAAACAGACTCAGCTTGGGGAAATTAATTCCATTTATTGTCAATCAAAATCAAGAGTAGGACAAGATTTGTTCTTATTTTGTTTTGTTTTATTTGTTCTTATTTGTTCTTATCTTATCAACAGATAAGAACAAATCTAAAAACCGCCTTGCTCTTTTTTCCTGGGCTCATCTCCATGACTCCTGACTTCCCTACATCCCACCCCCGAGCAATGCAGGGGGACAGGGAGCAGGGGTCGCACTCAGTTCATCACACATCATCTCTGCCGCTCCTTCCTCCTCGTGCTCTTCTTCTGCTCCAGCGCAAGCTCTCCATGGGGTCACAGCTTCCTTCAGGCACATCCACCTGTTGCGGCGTGGGGTCCTCCATGGGCTGCAAGTGCATGTCTGCTCCACCGCGGACCTCCACGGGCTCCAGGAGGATGACCTGCCTCACCATGGCCTTCACCACAGCCTGCAGGGGAATCTCTGCTCCAGTGCCTGGAGCACCTCCTTCCCCTCCTTCTTCACTGACCTTAGTGTCTGCAGGGCTATTTCGCACTCACGTTTTCTCTATCACAGCATCTGTGCAGCATTTTTTACCCCTTCATAAATGTCCATTCCAGAGGCACAACCAGCATTGCCAATGGACTCAGCTTGGACCGGCTGCAGATCCATCTCGGAGCTGGAAGTGGCTGTGCCTGACATAGGGGCAACTCCTCGTGTCTTCTCACAGAGCCCACCCCTGCAGCCCCTGCCCTGCCCCAGCTAACAAAACCTTGCCACGTAAACCCAATCCAACAGCAATCGCCTACAGGACAGAGAAGGAGGACTGAAAAATAGGGAAAGGGAGCCACAGAGGGAGAGGTACGGGGAGGGGGGGGGAAATAGCGATGGACTACAGGCCAGAGAGGAGGAAGCGACAAGGAATCAGCCTGGGAGAGATGGAGAAAAACAAAGAATAGCGATGGGCCACAGGGCAGAGAGGGAGGATTTTAAAAAGGGGACAGTGAGGTGGACAGAGATAAACTGAGAAATGCCAAAAAACCTTGATGAGCTGAAGGGGAAAGACTGAAGCTGAAGGGGAATTAAAGAATAGGGACATGGAGCCAGACAGAGAGAGAACAATAAAGACAAAAAGCAGCTGTGGGACAGAGAGGGAAGAAATTAAAAGACAGGGACAGGGACCTGGAACAAGAGAATTGAAGAAAGAAAAAGTCTATTTAGAATACAGAGCAGAGATAGAGGAATTAAAAAATAGGGACACGAAGACAGAGAGGTAAGGGGTGGGAATTGTGAAGGGCTAAAGGGCAGGCGAGGAAAAATTTTAAAAGTTGGGATAGGAAGACAGACATAGATGAAGAAAGACAAAAATAGTTATGGGCTGCAGGACAGAGACAGAGGATGAAAACAGAAGGACAGGGAACAGGACAGAAGCACAGAGAGAGGAAAAAAACATAGGGGTAGAACAACAGATAAAGAGGGGGACTTGGAGAATGAGGGAGGGAGAGGTGCAGGGAAGCAGAAAAAAATGACAGCAGCGAGAGAAAGAGAAGGCGGGGCAGGGAAGGACCAGGATGCAGAATAGGGACGACACGGCCCCAAGGGTCCAGGACTCACTGCAGCTCCCGCTCTCCAAGCTGCTTGGAAAACTGGACAGCTCAGACGTGTCTTTCTCTCTCTCTCTCTCTCCCCTGGCCCCGTGGCTCCGGTTGCTTGACTGTCATCCACCTAAGAGAACAGACTGGTGTCTTACAGCTCTTACAATACAAGGCTTCCCAGATACGTAGCCTCACACGTGCACGTGTTACCTGGCTGTACTGTGCTTCCAGTTACGCATACGGACCCTGCAGTGCACGTTGGCAATTGGGTCTGCTGAGGGCTACACTAAGAGGGATCCTTCCTCACACTGAGAGGCAGGCTGTCTCCTGTCTGCAGCTGGAGGCAGTTGCCAGCTGACTCCTCTTCATTTTTTTCTTCAGCTGCTTTACCTTTTTCTGGCCTCTCCAGCTTCAGCAGCTCCTGTCCACAGCCAGGAAGCGTCCAGCTGTCCATTTTTGCCCATGCCGCTAGGAGAATGAAGCCAAAGGCAACCCACACAAACCTGAGCCAGATGCAATCACCAGCATCCCTGGAGAGGAACCGCCAACCGAGTCCTCAGTGCTGCCTCTGGGAGAGGGAAAGAACAAGCAACCATTATCCACAGGGATGACTGTAGCTCTCCTCAGGCAGGAACCCCTCCTTCTGCAGGAGCTGCTGGAGACGTCGCTCTTTCCCTGAACTGATGCTAATAGCACCTGCATTTAAGGAGAATAAAGCATATTCAAGGGCCAGCTTGCTGCCATGAGGACAGGGTTTGTGGGCAGACCATGCCTACAGGACAGGCTTCAGGGGAGGTGCTGGAGCTGGGGGCAGCTGCATGGGGCGAGCAGGGCTGGAGGAGTTTTGCTGAGTTGGGGAGGCACCCAGCGCCTTTTCCAGAGGGTGGGCACCCAGAGGGGTGGGGGCAGCCATCTTCTGCCCCTCTTCCTGCATCCTCTCCACCAGCTCTCAGAAAATCCCTGGGACCTGCCCTGATGGGGCCTGACTCCAACTGACTTCAGCCTGTTGCACCGGTGGGTTGGAAACATCCTTGCAACTCGTCAGCATTCTCCAGCAGGCATGCCTCAGCAGCACCATCCTCTGGGGCTGCAGCCCTTTTACACAGAGGGGCCATCACCATCAGCCTCACTGGCCCCCCCGGGGCTCCTCCAGCCCCAGCCCACAGCTGCAGCCATGGCCCCTGACACCCACCGTGTAACCTGCTCCCTTGGACTCTCTGACAGCCACTCACCAAGTACAAAGGAGTACAAGCACAGCCATGAGTGCAAAGGAGACAGCAAGTGCTTATTCATTAATGCATAGAAGTCCCAGGAGTGAGTCTGCTATGGGGTTCGCTGCCTGTACCCTCATCCTTCCCCTGGGACAAGCTGGCAGTTGTTTCTGGAGCAGCAGACACAGAAAACGAAAATATAGCGATAGGGAGCAGGACAGAAGAACAGAAAGAGGTAAAATAAAATGAGGGAGGAGTGAGGAGCAGAGAAAGAAAGGTACAGGGAAAAGGACAGGGAGATGGATAAGTCAATAAAAAAGGGGATGAGGAGCCTGCAAGGACATGGCAGAAGAAAAACAGGGTCAGGGAGCAGGACAGAGGGAAAGAGAGAGAAAATGATGAGCAAGTAGCCAAACAGACAGATCAAGAGAGAAATCAAATGAGAGGAATAAGGGAGGGAGGGAGGGAGACAAAAACACAGGGAACAAGCCAGAGGGATTGAAGAGAAAGAGAGAGAGAGAGATCGGGACAAAGAGAGGGAGAAAGAAAAACCATCGCTGGGCTGCAGGATGAGAAAAAAGGGAGCAGAACAGAGGGGAATAACGGGACAGCAAGCTGGGCCGGGGGGGTATAGTGAGAAACAATGGGAGAACAGGTGGTATGGAGATATACAGACAAAGAGTTACAGGGAAGATGGAGGACAGAAAGAAAAGAGAAAAGGAGCAGGGAGCAGGGAAGAGATGGTGAAAGAAACATTAGAGACAGAGAGAGGAGGAGAGTGACAGCAGCAAGGCAGAGAGATCATGAAAGAACGAACCAGCGACGGGTAGCAGGCCAGAGGGACAAGGAAAGACTGGAGGAAGGACAGAGCGATCTAGAAAACAGGTGAGGGACAGGGAGCCAGAAAGCGGGATACTGCAAGAGAGAGAGGGACAGGGAACAGGACGCTGAGATGGAGAACATACGAGAGCAACAGAAAGAATAAGAGAGGTGGACCACGAGAACAAACAGGAACAGAGAGGGGAAGCAATAAAAAAATAGGGACAGGGAGCAGCACAAAGGGTCAGAAAGAGTAAGAGATGAACAGGAAGGAGAACAGGGACAGTGAGATACAGAATAGAAAAAAAACAGCAACAGTGAGCAAGACAAGGGGATAGAGAGAGGAAGGGAAGAAGGGAGGGAGGACAGACACAGGGAGGCAGGGACACAGAGCGGCATGTACAGGTGCAAAGAGGAAAAGAACATCAGAGAACAGGACAGAAAAAGAGATGGATTCAGATCAGGATAAAAAGATGGAAAAGGGAAAAACAACAATGGGCTGCAGGACAGAGACAGAGGATAACAAAAGGAAGGAGAAGGAGCAGGCCAAAGGCACAGAGAGAGAAAAAAAGCAGGGGGTGGTAGAACAAGATGGATGAAGGGAGAGAGGAGAAGGGAGCAGGACAGAAGAACAGTGAAAAGAGAACAGGTACAGGGAAGAACAAAAAAAGAAAAATCACAGCAGCATGCAAAAGAGAGAGGGCCAGGGAAGGGGCAGGGAGGGACCAGGGCACAGACGAGGGGTGACAGGTCCCTGAGGGCCCGGGACTCACCACAGCTCTCGCTCTCAGTGCTGCTGGGAGAACTGGCCAGTTCAGATGCTTCTTCCTCCTTCTCTCCTCCCTTCCTCTTCTGTAACTCCAGTCACTCGGCTGTCCACCTAAGAGAATACGTGGATGTCTTACAGCTCTTACGAGACAAGGTTTCCTAGACACGTAGCCTCGCTTGCTCGCGCACTACACGGCTGTACCACGCTTTGGGTTATGCCTACAGGCCCTGTGGTGCACACTGGTGGTCTGGCCTGCGGTGCATTACAAAGAGAGATCCCTTCCCACCCGGAGAGGCAGGCTCTCTCTTGCCTGCAGCGGGAGGCAGCGGTCAGCCAGATGGCCTTCCGTTTCTTCTTCTTTACCTTTCTCCAGCTTCTCTGGCTTCAGCCGCGGCAGCTCCTGTCCGCAGCCAGTAAGCGCTCCTCCTGTCCCTTTTCGCCCCCACACCACGAGGAGAGTGAGGTCAGGCAGAGACAACCCACGCAAGCCTGAGGCAGGTGCTGTCAGCAGCATCCCCACGGGAGGAATGGACAACCGCGTCCTCAGCGCGGCCTCTGGGACAGGGAAAGAAGAAGCGGTGACCGTTATTACCATAGGTCGCCCCTGGCCGAAGCCCTTCCTTCTTCAGGGGCTTCTGGAGACGCTGCTCCTTCCCCGCGCTGCTGGTAACGGCACCCGCGTTAAGAGAGAATCCAGCCCACTTGAGAGCCAGCTTGTGGTCTTCACAACAGGGCTTGGGGGCAATCTCGTGCTATGGGACAGGCTTCAGGGGAGGTGCTGGAGCAGGGGGCAGCTGCACGGGGTGAGCAGGGCCAGGAGAGGCTCAGGGGGAGCTCTGGCGAGTCGGGGAGGCGCCCCGCCTCTGCGCCTAGGGGATATCCGCCTCCTTCCTCTCTTCCCTTCTATCAGCTTTTAGGTAACTCCCTGGGGCTGCCCTGGCCCAGCTCGCCTCCAGCACACCAAGAGCCTGCCGCAGCGGGCAGGTTGAAGCTTCCTGTCCCACCACCCCCGGGCAGCCAGCAGGCAGGAGACACCCCTGCACACTCAAAGGAGCTCGCTCGCCTCCCTGGTGCTCCTGGCCCTCACCCACCACCGCCAATCGCGCCCGGCACGCCACCACGCTGTGGTAACAGCGAAGGCGGTGACGTCGGCGGCAGCAGCGAGCACCCAGCGCGCAGCGCTTGCCCAGGGGCGGCGGCAGCGCTGCCGTCTGCGTTTTGCGCGCCAAGCACCTGCCGACAGCGCGCCCACGGGGTGGAAGCGGCGTTTCCTGTACCGGCAGGCAGCAATGATCGCAGCGGCATGACTCCACAGGCACCGCAGTATCACATTGCCGTTACTGGCAGCGTGGATCATGTGGGCTGCACCGCGCCTGCGCAGATCCCGGGTGGCAGCACCGAGAGTCTGGAGGCGCGCCGCTTCTTGGGGAGTAGCCATAGCTGGAAGCCCACAGAAAACCACAGAAAACCTACAACAAAACTGCACCTCGTGCCGCAGGGGCCGCGGCGGTAGCAACGACTACGGTGCACCAAAAGCGCCCGAGAGCAATACGACTTCCAGGCATCCACGTCCATATAAACTACACCTCCCGGCATGCCCCGAGGAACGAACATGGCCGACCGGAAGCCCCGTGCAGCAATCCATGCTTTCTGAGCCTGCGGGGACACCGTTCCCCTCGCCGCCGACATACCCGGAAGCCCTGCCGAGACCCCCCGCGGCTCCGGGTACCCCCACCGCCGGCAACGACCCAGGGAAGCGCCAACCCGCCCGGCTCGGGGCAGCCCCTCCCGCTCGGCTCCGGCCAGGGGCAGTGCAGAAAGTCCCTCGCCTTTCCCTGCGCCAGGTCCCCCGGGAACAGCGTCTCAGTCGGACCGGAGCGTGCGGCAGCCTCCGGTCGTCCCAGCCCCTCGCCCGTCCAGAAAGCGCCTGCCTGTAGCAGCGGCAGAACCGCTGCTGCCCAGGGGGGAAAGGAACGGCTCGGGGTGAAGCTCCCCAGGCTGCCCGTGGCCCGTGCGGAGCTGGGGGTCCAGAAGCAAAGGGGTTAGGGGAGGGGTGGAGCAGGGGAGCGGGGGCGCGAGACTGGAGGGCAGGGGACGCGGGGGGCACGGCCCAGGGAAAAAAAAAAAAAAAAAAACCGCACGGGGGGAAAAGCCTTGTGTGGGGGGACGTTCGGGTGGAGAGCACTCGGGAGGGCGGAGAGACACGCAGAGGAGGACAGGGGGGAGGAGACGGACACGGACGGACGGACGGACGGCGGCTATGTGTGGGTACAAAGGTGCACGGGGGGACACGGGTGGGGATGACCTACACCAGGGGGTCCACCCGGCATAATCCACAGCAGATAACTCACCTGGGATAACCCGCAACGGATATTCCGCTCCGGAGAAGGAATCCACGCCAGATAATCCCCAGCAATGCCCCTCAAACTGTCCGCGGTTCACCCCAGATTTGGCCCAAATTGGCGCCGGTTTTTCGTTTGGGGTTTTTTTTGTTTGTTGTTGTTGTTCTTTTTTGTTTTTTCTTTTACATCATACAAAACTTGGGGGTTTCTGCTTTTCCAAAATATTCAGTTCTGGGGTTCTCCGGCGCTTTTCCACATCATAACAATGGGTCATTTTTGGTTTTCTGCGGTAAAGGGCGGGGGGGGGGGGGGGGGGGGTGTGTGCTTGCTTTCCAGCTGCACAAATCCAGGCAGATTCAGCTTTCCTGGGAGCCCCAAACCGTGTTGCTCCCCCCCTCCAAATTGCATGGCCGCGCAGGGGAAAGTCCCCGTTTGGGGAAAACTGGCCCCAAAGCAGGATGGGAAAAGGGGGAAGGGACAGCTTTAGAAAGTGCTTTTATACCTTCAAGAGAGATTCGAGGGGGAGTTCGAGTTTTTAAATCCTTTCTATAAACAGGGTTTCTTTCCATTTTAGAAACCTTCTGTAGCATAGACTTTTACACTTACGTAGCTAGTTACACATACATATATTCAGGCAACAGATACCTTTGAGGCATATTACCTGCTTACACTGATATCTACTACATGTATGTGCCTATTTACAGTTTCATAGATTTATGCTTAAATATCATCTCTACTTACACGTCCGTGTCTATTTACACTTCTTATTCCATAGAACATCTATTTAGATGAGCTGGCTGTTTAGACTTGGATATTTTGCCACTCTGATATCTTAGACTTCTCTCTTTAGACTTCGGTATCTACTTACAATCCTACCTCTTTAGACTTAGTTATCTGTTTACACTTCCATAGAACCTTTACTTCGATTACACGGGATACCTACTTAGGCTTACTCGGTGACACAGGGTAAGCGTAGGTACTTCTACCTATCCAGACTGACTTCTGTTTTAAATTCCTTCACCTACATCATCTCTTTTTGCATTTTAAACTCCTTTATTTCTTAACATAGAGACAAGTTCTTTTTTATTTTAAAACCCTATCTATCTCCATTGAGATTTTTTAATAATTTCTATAACATAGCAGGTACAGGTTCGTATTTTGAAATCCTTTTACATATATATATATATATACACACACATAAAAACGAATATTATTTTTCAATATATATATATAAAGGCGAGAGATTTTTCTCTACTGCAATGCCTCGCACCCGTATTTCCAGTTCTTCACATGGTTAATCACACACACACACGAGTTTTCAGGCGTTTTGGGACTGTGACCCCCCTTCTCTGGGGGGAAACCTCCCCGTGACACCTTCATCCCCCACTCACCTGCTCCTCTGTTTCATCATCACGCCCCCGCCCCCCGTGACGTTGGGGGGCCCCAAATGACATCATCACCCCCCAGGCCCCTCCACACTTTTTAATCACCCCCCCCAAAAAGGCACAGAACAAGGAAAACAGCTACTTTAATAATGCCATTTACATATGTAGGCGCCCCCCCGAAAAGGGGAGCTCCGCCAGAAAAATAAAATGGGGGCAGCCCCCCCAAACGGCTGCAGCCCCCCCCGGCCCCCGGCCCGCAAGCCGGCGGCTGCCCCACGCCGCGGGGGGAGCCTGCCAGGGGACGGTGCCGCACCTCTCGCTCAGGCTCTGCTCTGCCGTGCTCCCCCTCCGTTCCCGCGCTGGGACGGGCTCCCCGGGGCAACGAACCTCCCCGCTCCCTCTTGGCCCGGGACTCGCCCCACCACGCAGCCCTCGCTGCCGCACCCGCGGGGCACCCGCCGGAGACAGAGCCGGGAGCCTCCAGGCACGGGGCCGGCCCCTTACCCTCGGGACGCTTCACGACAGGCAGGCCAACCTGGGCCGGGGGGTACCTAGCGAGCATCACGAGACGCTTGCAACAAGACACCTGAAAAACAAAAAGCCCAAGCGATATTTCAGCATGTGAAAAAAATAGCACAGCAGTGAGTAGAGGAATTCAGTCAGAGCAAGGGAGAGGAGAGCAGTTGAGCTCAAGGAGGATTCGAGGTAAGCAGGTCAGCTCCAAATACAAGACATCCTTTAAAAGCTAGAGCGACCTGAACGCTTCCCATCAGCATTAAGAGTAACCGGTACGATTCCGAACACGTTCTTCGCATACAAGCACACGCTCTTGCCGGCGTTGGAAAACGTCTCACCCCTTCCTTACGGCACGGCTGCAGGGAGACGACCCTGCGAGGTTGCAGGACGAGGGCGTACCGCAATCAGAATCTACGCTTACAGGTCCGCCGCAACAGCTACGGCCCTCGCAGCTGCTGCTGCACATCTTGCTGGCTCGGTCGACAAAGCTGGAAGCGAAGCGTAACGCTTTCGAGGGTAAAAGGAAAAGCAAAGGACAAATCACAGCAATTCGCTTCATACTAAAAAAGCTGTGCGTGTGTTTATAAACATCCAATAAAAATACTTCTGCTGGAGAAGGACTGGATTTTCCTTTGGCGTTAATTTAACTTGCACAGCTGTGAATCGATACCAGTAGATTATCTGTCTCCAAGATACGCAGTTATCATTTGACCAGGGGTTTTTTGCGCCTTACGTCATTAGGAGCGACATCTGGCCAGCCGCGCCGCCCAAGAGAGATGCTGCTGAACTGCCAGGGAAACGCACCCTTGAAAGCCAGACAGAAAGAAAGTACTTCAGAGCACTCCGTCAAAAGAGCGGGGGGGAAAACACCCCGTAACGTTCAGTTGCCTCTCCTGGTCAACGTTCAGAACAAATACCTAACTGCTTAAACACACCTAAGCAATTGTACGCCACAGCTAGTTGGCAGTTACAGCTGAAACAACGCAAGGCAGTTTGTAGATCCAATTTTAACTTTTTTTTCCTAAAGTTACATCTAGGAGAGAAAAATCCATGACAGAAGAGATCCCCCATACGGTTTTACTTTGGGGGCAGAATCCAATCCCCGGGGCTGCAACGCGTAAGGCTACCAAAAAGGACCGGCAGATTTGCTAACGCTTTTGGCTGCGCCGAAGCATGCAGAGGAACGCGTGTTGATGACATCTCGGCTGTTGCAACTGAGAACCAGCGATGCCATCAACTTCTGGAAGACGTGCTGTGCTCGGGTCTTTGGAAGCAAATGGACTTTTTTTTTTTTTTTTTTTTTTAAGAGAGTGGAAAGTCTTGCTGCTGCTGACTTCCACTGCCAAGCGCATCATCTCTGAAGATCCCCACTCTGATGGGGCGCTCATAAAACACAACTTCTTTGAATGAGAAAGGTTTCCATTCTGGAAAATCTCTTTCCAGCTGAAGTAAGAAATCACACGCTGTAGGTTAAGAAAAAAGGATGCTGCCGAAGCAGTAACTCACCGAAACCACGTCAGGACTCGCTGTCGCTACTTACAAGGCTGGCAATGCTTCTCGGGAAAGCGACGCCGATTCCTCCTCTTTTGTCCACGTCTCTCCTTGGACCTTGATCGCTTTTAGTACGGACGCTAGTATCGCAGTAAGCTTTTCAAGACCTACTGTAAGATATTTTAAAAACTTATTGACTGAAAAAGCACACAGCTTTTATGACAAAAACAAAGCCTGTTTCTTCCGAACGCCTGAACTCTCACAAACATTGTCTTTCCTCTTTTACGACGCAATTATTTTCCCAATAGCATTTCCTAGTAAGCGCACAGAAACACAAGATTGCGCTTTCAGGAAGGCAAAATAAACGGAGGGAAGCCGATTCTGCACAGGCGTTAACACGCTCCAGCGCAGACCTTCTTTGACTTTTAGTATCTGCCTTAAAACAGTTCCTAGAAAAACTACAGAAGGAAGGAGAGCCGGCACATTCTTGACGTTAACTTTGAAGTCCGTACTACAAGCGCCTTAGGAAAAACGCGGACACGCATCGCGGACGTACCTTGTACTCGCAGACCGCTATGGAGCCTTTCCGTCCGTCTTGCACTTTCACGGCAGAAGAAAGGGCGACCACGGTGAAACGGCGGCAGCTGACACTCTGCTGAAAGAGGAAAAAAAAAAAACCCGTAGCATAAAGCTGGGTAGGAGTCCCAAGCTTCCTGGTTTTGTGAAGTTTTGCAAAGACTACAACCGAGGGAAGGAAAAAATAGCCGTTTGGAACATATTGCCAAACAACATTTGGCCGTAAAACTCGGATGCGTTTGACACGCGCCCATTTTTTGGGAACTTGCTATTTGCTTCCCGTTATCATTGTTCTTCCTTCAGAACCTCTGCTTGTAGCCAACTTGATTTGCTACCGGTTCAAGCGCTTCCCTTCCCGGTATTACTGGCACACGGACCCAGGCAAGTCACTGAACCGCTCTTCTGAACTTCTCCAAACGACAATTACAGCCACGAGAGAGGAGTTCAAGAGAGGAAAAGGAGAGGTCGGGCAGCAAAAGAGCCCTGCAGGCTGCCACCAGTCAACACTGCGCTCTTTTTTTTCTTTTAAATCCACCCCCCCCCCCCCGCCCCCAAATACAAACAAAGAAACCCCCACGACCTTGTATTTTTTGCCTTTGGGAGCTCATCCCTGTCTCAGCACGAAGCGCAGACGACCCGTATCCCGATTTGCACGTGACGAATCCGTGTTCGGAAGAAATAGGCCAGATCTGTAAGACTGGTGTTATTTTGCGGGTTTTAACAATCGCAACGCAATCGCATCGACCGACGCGTTTGTGACAAAACTCATTAACTTCTAAACGCAGCACCTCCTTGGGTAAAAAAACGTGTTTGAGACTGAAAACAAAATGATGATTCAGAGCTCCCACTCCTGATGGAGCCGTGGGGAAAGGAAGGAAAGTGAAGACAAACAGCAGCAACATCAAGTGAAATTCGCCTCCAATTCCGAGCACGTGCCTAAGAGACTCTGCAAGTCCACACCTCAATCCTAGGAGCGACTAGCCCTTTTCTGGAAGGACAAACTTCCTTACTTCAAAGTCCTAGACCGAAGGCTCCACGGAACAGAACGTGGACCGAGCCACAGGACACCGTGCCATCCACGCCCGAACGGCAAAGAAAAATCACGGAAAACTAAACTTAAGTATCAGTTCCCATCGAGCTTCATTCCTTACGTTTCCACTGGCACCTAGGTGCTCAAAAATGAACTCTACTGACACCGCGTATTACTAACAATTGACTTCTGCGTATCAAAACAAAAGGCTATTTCCAGCTCGCCCATCCAATTAGCACGACCAACCAGAAGTGAAACACCGGAGCCTAAAGAAGGGAACAGGCAGCTCTTCATTTCTCCTAGAGCAAAGTCTGTTCTTTTGCCTGGAAGGCAAACATCCGTAACTCCCAAGGGAGCACTGCAGGAACGAGGTGCGCTCTCTTACCTGCAGTTTGTCCTCGGCTTTTCTGCACGGGCAGCAGATTTGCCTTTCCTCTGGCTTTGATGTGGCGCACCCGTGGCGTCCTTGAACCGGCAAGTGTTTCTCCCCGCTCCCGCAGCCCCAGACGCGCCATTACCTGAGCAGCGAGCGGAATCAAGCACGCAGGATTTTCTGCACGGGACGCAGAAGGTGACACTGGAAAGGAGGAGGCAAAAAGAGAAGCAGTTTGCCCGGCAGCCACGACCATAGAAACTACACCTGCCGGCATGGCCCGGGGAACCAACGTGGCCGACCAAAAGCCCCGGGCTCCAAGATGCCGCGAGACGCAGCCCTCCCTGCTTTTGACCCTGCGGGGACACCGTTCCCCACGCCATCGCCGCATGTGGAAGCCCCGCCGAGCCCCCAGCACGGCTCCGGGCAGCCCCCGCCACCGGCTCCGGCCGGCCTCCCACCACCGGCGCCGACCCGGCGACCCCCGCCGCACGGCCCCGAAGCGGCGCGGTGCCTCCCCGCCGCCCGGCCCCGGAGCGGCGCGGCCCCCCCCCCGCCGCCCGGCCCCGGAGCTCAGCGGCCCCCCCCCCCGCCGCCCGGCCCCGGAGCTCAGCGGCGCGGCTCGGCGCCCCCCCGCCGCCCGGCCCCCGAGCGGAGCGGCGCGGCGCCCCCGGCCCCGACCGGCTCCAGGAAGCTCCGCCCGCCGGCTCCCACACGGCACCGCACCTTCCCCGCTCCGTGCCTCCCGCCGGCCCGGCCGCTCCCCCGCAGGCACCGCCGTCCTCCTCGGGGCTTTCCCCGCTCACCTCCTCGCTGCCTGCAGCCGCAGCCCAACGACCGCGCCGCTCCGCTCCGCGCGGGGAACCTCCGCCCACCGCCCCATGCCCGCCCCCGGCGCACCGCGCATGCGCCGGTTGGGACTGCCAGTTTAATCTCGAGGCGCTCGGCGACCTTCTGGATCATCCAGGGGACCTCTGGTTTCATCTCTATGCTCTGGACGACCTTCTCTATCGTCTGGGTCGACTTTCGCTGTCATCTCGATGGTCTGCGGAGCCGCTCTATACTCCGGGAGGACTTCTCCTTGCAGCTCTATGGTCTGAAGGACAGTCTTTAGCATCGGGGAGGACTTTCTGGCTCATCTCTATGCTCTGGAGGACCTTCTCTGTCATCCGGGAGGACTGTGTCGGCTAGTTTGGTGCTTTGGACGAGGTCGGTTTTTGCCGCGCTGGGTTTTGCTTTTTACACTTTTGTGTGCTGTGTACAATTTTGTTTGAATGATTGTGTTTGCATTTCTCGTTGTTTATTGTTTCTTTTATTTTGTAGGGGGTGCCAGAAAAATGTAACTGCTTTGAATAATTAGTTGATTCAGTTTCATAACAAGATGGGAATTGCCCTTCCATGTGGGAGGAATGAATTGTTATAGGAAGATGTGGTGTTACTATTTTAATCATTGCTTCCTCCCACCTGGGAGGGTGTATGTATATATTTGTATACATATTTATATAGTACAAAGGAAAAAAAACCAAATAACAAACACTATAAAAAAATGAACTAAAAAAAAATTAAAAAATGGTAAGGCTGGTGCAGCAGTAGCAACCAGCTCCTACCCTGGGAGTAATTTCTTTTTTAATTTAAATTAATTATGACTCCCAGGGATAATTGTCATAATTGTCATTTTGTTTTCATTTCTACATGTCTGCAAAGGAAAAATTTCAATTCCACCTGGAACCTGCAAAGAAACAAAGCACCCCCACACCATCATAAAACGTTAGATACATTCCAAACGCACCGCTCATTCAGCTACCACCCAAACCACGCCTCGGTCTCGGCCGATCCGTTCCACCACCAGCACGCCACAACGGACCGTCGCCCTGCCTCTGCGGCGCTCCCTGGGAACGGTGTTCCCGAGGGCCTCAAAAAAAAAAAAAAAAACAAAAAACAAAAATCGCCCTGCCTGAGAAAACCCCGGCCCGAGCCTGACCTCCGCCCAAACCTTGGCGATGATCATCGCCTCGCAGAGCAGCCGGGACCGGGGGAAAAAAAACGCAGCGGGGGGGAGGGAAATGCCCCAGCTGGGGTTTTTTTATTCTATAGTATATATGAAATAAATTACTCTCAACATTACATACGACCTGCAATAAAATACTTCACACGTACAAGGTTAGGCACATTCAGGAACCGAACAATCCTTCAACCACCGCTCACTCAAACCACTACACTTACACCACCCAGCTGCCACTGCAGCACAGCCCCCCGGTTCCAGAGCTATCCCTGCAACTGCCTCGCCGCGCACCTCTAAACAACCTTGGGCTCCGTACGATTCCCAAGTTTCACCTTCCGTTACGGCAAGGCGAAGAAGACGCTTCGCTACGTGCGCCGGTCCAGCCTCCGGCACCCGCAAAACACAACAGAAGTAACTGCGGCACCTGTCTACAGCTGCTTGCCTCGAGATGGCCCGTACAATCTTTGCCTACAGATACTGTACAAATGGACGTATCACCGTGAGGCTATGCTACCCCCAACTCCAATATCGCAACGCTCCTGGGCAGAGCGGCTCCAACCCCGACACACAGACAGACACTGCACACAGATGCCACAAACGACGTGACCTCGAGACCCGAGAAGATCACGAGCGGGAACGACTCCGGTAGGGAAGATGCCTCCGGCACGGAACCCCTACGGTGCCTGCCGTGGCCCAGGAGATAAAACTACCATCTAAAAAAGATAAATGGATGCATGACAAGCCAGGATTTAAGACCTAAGACCATTAAGGAACCAGGGATGAAACCCCTGAAGACGACCGTAGAAACGTAACTCTCAAAAGCAGACCTGCGGAGACCGCCCGGCCGGCCACCGCAACAGACGATCCCTTGGAAACATCTGGAACGCGACGCTTCCCGGACACGTCCGTGCTTTAAGCTACGACGGCAAGATAAGCAGGGCTCAAGAAGCGCTATGCCGATGAGGCGATGCGTTCGAGACCCTCAGGAGGCTTACCGAGGGGCCCGATGATCACAAAGAGCTACGGAAACATCGAGACCTGAGAAAGCCATGGTACGAGACACAGAAGACAGACAGACTACGCAAAAGCAAAACGCACAGACACAGGATGGAACTGCCCTGCTCAGCAAACGTCAGCAGCGCGCTAACAACAGTAACCCGCTCCTTTGCCCTTCCCAAAGGAGACTGCTCCTGGACAGGCCTCTCCCCGACACCAACTTTAGAACCCCTCCCTGCAATTCCTATCCTTGTTACCTCCTCAGCCCTGATCCCGCAACTGAGCTTTCAGAGGGCCAGGGATCTGAATCCACCCTCAAAAAAAAAAGAAAACCACCACACACCTAACTAGAACATTCCTGCACTCACCCAGTTCCTCTTCGTCATCTAAAACAAAACAAAAAAAAACCAAAAACCACAAAAACCACAAAAACCACAACAACCACAACAACCACAACAACCACAACAACACCACAACAACACCACAACAACACCACAACAACACCACAACAACACCACAACAACACCACAACAACACCACAACAACACCACAACAACACCACAACAACACCACAACAACACCACAACAACACCACAACAACACCACAACAACACCACAACAACACCACAACAACACCACAACAACACCACAACAACACCACAACAACACCACAACAACACCACAACAACACCACAACAACACCACAACAACACCACAACAACACCACAACAACACCACAACAACACCACAACAACACCACAACAACACCACAACAACACCACAACAACACCACAACAAAACCACAACAAAACCACAACAAAACCACAACAAAACCACAACAAAACCACAACAAAACCACAACAAAAACCAACAAAAAAACCAACAAAAAAACCAACAAAAAAACCAACACCAAACTCCCAACCCACAAACCCACAACCCACTAACAAACTAAAACACAGCGCTGGTATTCAGCATCGGTCTGGTTACTGCCAACCGCTTCTGCGACACCCTCCTCCTCAAAAGCACCCTACCGCTCCGCTCACCTGCTACACGCCTATTCTAAAGAAAGATGCTGCGACTGTCACTCGGTGCGCCTAGGATGCCAGGAGACACAAAGTGCCCGTGGCACCGGGCAGAGCACGGGAAGCTGAAAGGTCCTTGAGTGGTGTCAGCGCTACTTAGCGACAAACAAAACGTCAGCGTGTTACCAACATGATGCTCATCCGAAATCCAAAAGGCAGCACTGTGCCAGCTACTAGGAAGAACCTTAACTCTCTGCCAGCCGAAAGCAGGACGCTTTGAACAGCAAGGGCGACTGAAGAAATAAGGAAAAAACTTAATAAATAAATAGCGACAGGGAGCTCCATCAGGGAAGGAAAATTTAGAAAGCGAGGGCACTAAGGGAAGAGAAGAAACAATTAAACCCAGCTAAACCCCCAGGGGAAAAGTCAACCTAGAACATGGAAAAAGCCACAGGGATTAGGGAAATAAATGGGAAAATTAAAAAACAGGACAGCGAACTAGAGGGACGGAGAAGGAAGATTCAAAAAACGAGGGCCCTAAGGAAAGACAAGAAAGAATTAAAACAGAAATACAGGGGAATAAAGGCAGCAAAGAGGAGAAAAGGAGTCAGGAAAGTGTTTAAAGGAAGCGGCGATTAAGAACATCGGGAAGTGATTTAAAAACCCGCATGGGTGAACTAAAACGGAGACGGAAAAAAGGGAAAAAGACAGAAAATTATTTTTTAATAATTTATATAATACAGCAGATACAGGTTTGTATTTTGAAATCCTCCTTTTTAAAAACTTATTGACTGAAAAAGCACACAGCTTTTATGACGAAAACAAAGCCTGTTTCTTCTGAACTCTTGCAAACATTGCCTTTCCTCTTTTAGGATAAAATGGTTTTCCCGATATCCTTTCCTAGTAAGCGCACAGAAACACAAGATTGCGCTTTCGGGAAGGCAAAATAAACGGAGGGAAGCCGACTTTGCACAGGCGTTAACACGCTCCAGCGCAGACCTTCTTTGACTTTTAGTATCTGCCTTAAAACAGTTCCTAGAAAAACTACAGAAGGAAGGAGAGCCGGCACATTCTTGACGTTAACTTTGAAGTCCGTACTACAAGCGCCTTAGGAAAAACGCGGACACGCATCGCGGACGTACCTTGTACTCGCAGACCGCTATGGAGCCTTTCCGTCCGTCTTGCACTTTCACGGCAGAAGAAAGGGCGACCACGGTGAAACGGCGGCAGCTGACGCTCTGCTGAAAGAGGAAAAAAAAAAACCCGTAGCATAAAGCTGGGTAGGAGTCCCAAGCTTCCTGGTTTTGTGAAGTTTTGCAAAGACTACAACCGAGGGAAGGAAAAAATAGCCGTTTGGAACATATTGCCAAACAACATTTGGCCGTAAAACTCGGATGCGTTTGACACGCGCCCATTTTTTGGGAACTTGCTATTTGCTTCCCGTTATCGTTGTTCTTCCTTCAGAACCTCTGCTTGTAGCCAACTTGATTTGATACCGGTTCAAGCGCTTCCCTTCCCGGTATTACTGGCACACGGACCCAGGCAAGTCACTGAACCGCTCTTCTGAACTTCTCCAAACGACAATTACAGCCACGAGAGAGGAGTTCAAGAGAGGAAAAGGAGAGGTCGGGCAGCAAAAGAGCCCTGCAGGCTGCCACCAGTCAACACTGCGCTCTTTTTTTTCTTTTAAATCCACCCCCCCCGCCCCCAAATACAAACAAAGAAACCCCCACGACCTTGTATTTTTTGCCTTTGGGAGCTCATCCCTGTCTCAGCACGAAGCGCAGACGACCCGTATCCCAATTTGCACGTGACGAATCCGTGTTCGGAAGAAATAGGCCAGATCCGTAAGACTGGTGTTATTTTGCGGGTTTTAACAATCGCAACGCAATCGCATCGACCGACGCGTTTGTGACAAAACTCATTAACTTCTAAACGCAGCACCTCCTTGGGTAAAAAAACGTGTTTGAGACTGAAAACAAAATGATGATTCAGAGCTCCCACTCCTGATGGAGCCGTGGGGAAAGGAAGGAAAGTGAAGACAAACAGCAGCAACATCAAGTGAAATTCGCCTCCAATTCCGAGCACGTGCCTAAGAGACTCTGCAAGTCCACACCTCAATCCTAGGAGCGACTAGCCCTTTTCTGGAAGGACAAACTTCCTTACTTCAAAGTCCTAGACCGAAGGCTCCACGGAACAGAACGTGGACCGAGCCACAGGACACCGTGCCATCCACGCCCGAACGGCAAAGAAAAATCACGGAAAACTAAACTTAAGTATCAGTTCCC
This sequence comes from Platalea leucorodia, assembly GCF_965183815.1. NCBI lineage: Eukaryota > Metazoa > Chordata > Aves > Pelecaniformes > Threskiornithidae > Platalea > Platalea leucorodia. The sequence continues at coordinate 115,450 of NW_028121387.1, forward strand.
ATCGAGCTTCATTCCTTACGTTTCCACTGGCACCTAGGTGCTCAAAAATGAACTCTACTGACACCGCGTATTACTAACAATTGACTTCTGCGTATCAAAACAAAAGGCTATTTCCAGCTCGCCCATCCAATTAGCACGACCAACCAGAAGTGAAACACCGGAGCCTAAAGAAGGGAACAGGCAGCTCTTCATTTCTCCTAGAGCAAAGTCTGTTCTTTTGCCTGGAAGGCAAACATCCGTAACTCCCAAGGGAGCACTGCAGGAACGAGGTGCGCTCTCTTACCTGCAGTTTGTCCTCGGCTTTTCTGCACGGGCAGCAGATTTGCCTTTCCTCTGGCTTTGATGTGGCGCACCCGTGGCGTCCTTGAACCGGCAAGTGTTTCTCCCCGCTCCCGCAGCCCCAGACGTGCCATTACCTGAGCAGCGAGCGGAATCAAGCACGCAGGATTTTCTGCACGGGACGCAGAAGGTGACACTGGAAAGGAGGAGGCAAAAAGAGAAGCAGTTTGCCCGGCAGCCACGACCATAGAAACTACACCTGCCGGCATGGCCCGGGGAACCAACGTGGCCGACCAAAAGCCCCGGGCTCCAAGATGCCGCGAGACGCAGCCCTCCCTGCTTTTGACCCTGCGGGGACACCGTTCCCCACGCCATCGCCGCACGTGGAAGCCCCGCCGAGCCCCCAGCACGGCTCCGGGCAGCCCCCGCCACCGGCTCCGGCCGGCCTCCCACCACCGGCGCCGACCCGGCGACCCCCGCCGCACGGCCCCGAAGCGGCGCGGTGCCTCCCCGCCGCCCGGCCCCGGAGCGGCGCGGCCCCCCCCCCGCCGCCCGGCCCCGGAGCTCAGCGGCCCCCCCCCCCGCCGCCCGGCCCCGGAGCTCAGCGGCGCGGCTCGGCGCCCCCCCGCCGCCCGGCCCCCGAGCGGAGCGGCGCGGCGCCCCCGGCCCCGACCGGCTCCAGGAAGCTCCGCCCGCCGGCTCCCACACGGCACCGCACCTTCCCCGCTCCGTGCCTCCCGCCGGCCCGGCCGCTCCCCCGCAGGCACCGCCGTCCTCCTCGGGGCTTTCCCCGCTCACCTCCTCGCTGCCTGCAGCCGCAGCCCAACGACCGCGCCGCTCCGCTCCGCGCGGGGAACCTCCGCCCACCGCCCCATGCCCGCCCCCGGCGCACCGCGCATGCGCCGGTTGGGACGGCCAGTTTAATCTCGAGGCGCTCGGCGACCTTCTGGATCATCCAGGGGATCTCTGGTTTCAGCTCTATGCTCTGGACGACCTTCTCTATCGTCTGGGTCGACTTTCGCTGTCATCTCGATGGTCTGCGGAGCCGCTCTATACTCCGGGAGGACTTCTCCTTGCAGCTCTATGGTCTGAAGGACAGTCTTTAGCATCGGGGAGGACTTTCTGGCTCATCTCTATGCTCTGGAGGACCTTCTCTGTCATCCGGGAGGACTGTGTCGGCTAGTTTGGTGCTTTGGACGAGGTCGGTTTTTGCCGCGCTGGGTTTTGCTTTTTACACTTTTGTGTGCTGTGTACAATTTTGTTTGAATGATTGTGTTTGCATTTCTCGTTGTTTATTGTTTCTTTTATTTTGTAGGGGGTGCCAGAAAAATGTAACTGCTTTGAATAATTAGTTGATTCAGTTTCATAACAAGATGGGAATTGCCCTTCCATGTGGGAGGAATGAATTGTTATAGGAAGATGTGGTGTTACTATTTTAATCATTGCTTCCTCCCACCTGGGAGGGTGTATGTATATATTTGTATACATATTTATATAGTACAAAGGAAAAAAAACCAAATAACAAACACTATAAAAAAATGAACTAAAAAAAAATTAAAAAATGGTAAGGCTGGTGCAGCAGTAGCAACCAGCTCCTACCCTGGGAGTAATTTCTTTTTTAATTTAAATTAATTATGACTCCCAGGGATAATTGTCATAATTGTCATTTTGTTTTCATTTCTACATGTCTGCAAAGGAAAAATTTCAATTCCACCTGGAACCTGCAAAGAAACAAAGCACCCCCACACCATCATAAAACGTTAGATACATTCCAAACGCACCGCTCATTCAGCTACCACCCAAACCACGCCTCGGTCTCGGCCGATCCGTTCCACCACCAGCACGCCACAACGGACCGTCGCCCTGCCTCTGCGGCGCTCCCTGGGAACGGTGTTCCCGAGGGCCTCAAAAAAAAAAAAAAAAAACAAAAAACAAAAATCGCCCTGCCTGAGAAAACCCCGGCCCGAGCCTGACCTCCGCCCAAACCTTGGCGATGATCATCGCCTCGCAGAGCAGCCGGGACCGGGGGAAAAAAAACGCAGCGGGGGGGAGGGAAATGCCCCAGCTGGGGTTTTTTTATTCTATAGTATATATGAAATAAATTACTCTCAACATTACATACGACCTGCAATAAAATACTTCACACGTACAAGGTTAGGCACATTCAGGAACCGAACAATCCTTCAACCACCGCTCACTCAAACCACTACACTTACACCACCCAGCTGCCACTGCAGCACAGCCCCCCGGTTCCAGAGCTATCCCTGCAACTGCCTCGCCGCGCACCTCTAAACAACCTTGGGCTCCGTACGATTCCCAAGTTTCACCTTCCGTTACGGCAAGGCGAAGAAGACGCTTCGCTACGTGCGCCGGTCCAGCCTCCGGCACCCGCAAAACACAACAGAAGTAACTGCGGCACCTGTCTACAGCTGCTTGCCTCGAGATGGCCCGTACAATCTTTGCCTACAGATACTGTACAAATGGACGTATCACCGTGAGGCTATGCTACCCCCAACTCCAATATCGCAACGCTCCTGGGCAGAGCGGCTCCAACCCCGACACACAGACAGACACTGCACACAGATGCCACAAACGACGTGACCTCGAGACCCGAGAAGATCACGAGCGGGAACGACTCCGGTAGGGAAGATGCCTCTGGCACGGAACCCCTACGGTGCCTGCCGTGGCCCAGGAGATAAAACTACCATCTAAAAAAGATAAATGGATGCATGACAAGCCAGGATTTAAGACCTAAGACCATTAAGGAACCAGGGATGAAACCCCTGAAGACGACCGTAGAAACGTAACTCTCAAAAGCAGACCTGCGGAGACCGCCCGGCCGGCCACCGCAACAGACGATCCCTCGGAAACATCTGGAACGCGACGCTTCCCGGACACGTCCGTGCTTTAAGCTACGACGGCAAGATAAGCAGGGCTCAAGAAGCGCTATGCCGATGAGGCGATGCGTTCGAGACCCTCGGGAGGCTTACCGAGGGGCCCGATGATCACAAAGAGCTACGGAAACATCGAGACCTGAGAAAGCCATGGTACGAGACACAGAAGACAGACAGACTACGCAAAAGCAAAACGCACAGACACAGGATGGAACTGCCCTGCTCAGCAAACGTCAGCAGCGCGCTAACAACAGTAACCCGCTCCTTTGCCCTTCCCAAAGGAGACTGCTCCTGGACAGGCCTCTCCCCGACACCAACTTTAGAACCCCTCCCTGCAATTCCTATCCTTGTTACCTCCTCAGCCCTGATCCCGCAACTGAGCTTTCAGAGGGCCAGGGATCTGAATCCACCCTCAAAAAAAAAAGAAAACCACCACACACCTAACTAGAACATTCCTGCACTCACCCAGTTCCTCTTCGTCATCTAAAACAAAACAAAAAAAAACAAAAAAACCAAAAACCACAAAAACCACAACAAAACCACAACAAAACCACAACAAAACCACAACAAAACCACAACAAAACCACAACAAAACCACAACAAAACCACAACAAAACCACAACAAAACCACAACAAAACCACAACAAAACCACAACAAAACCACAACAAAACCACAACAAAACCACAACAAAACCACAACAAAACCACAACAAAACCACAACAAAAACCAACAAAAACCAACAAAAAAACCAACAAAAAAACCAACACCAAACTCCCAACCCACAAACCCACAACCCACTAACAAACTAAAACACAGCGCTGGTATTCAGCATCGGTCTGGTTACTGCCAACCGCTTCTGCGACACCCTCCTCCTCAAAAGCACCGTACCGCTCCGCTCACCTGCTACACGCCTATTCTAAAGAAAGATGCTGCGACTGTCACTCGGTGCGCCTAGGATGCCAGGAGACACAAAGTGCCCGTGGCACCGGGCAGAGCACGGGAAGCTGAAAGGTCCTTGAGTGGTGTCAGCGCTACTTAGCGACAAACAAAACGTCAGCGTGTTACCAACATGATGCTCATCCGAAATCCAAAAGGCAGCACTGTGCCAGCTACTAGGAAGAACCTTAACTCTCTGCCAGCCGAAAGCAGGACGCTTTGAACAGCAAGGGCGACTGAAGAAATAAGGAAAAAACTTAATAAATAAATAGCGACAGGGAGCTCCATCAGGGAAGGAAAATTTAGAAAGCGAGGGCACTAAGGGAAGAGAAGAAACAATTAAACCCAGCTAAACCCCCAGGGGAAAAGTCAACCTAGAACATGGAAAAAGCCACAGGGATTAGGGAAATAAATGGGAAAATTAAAAAACAGGACAGCGAACTAGAGGGACGGAGAAGGAAGATTCAAAAAACGAGGGCCCTAAGGAAAGACAAGAAAGAATTAAAACAGAAATACAGGGGAATAAAGGCAGCAAAGAGGAGAAAAGGAGTCAGGAAAGTGTTTAAAGGAAGCGGCGATTAAGAACATCGGGAAGTGATTTAAAAACCCGCATGGGTGAACTAAAACGGAGACGGAAAAAAGGGAAAAAGACAGAAAATTATTTTTTAATAATTTATATAATACAGCAGATACAGGTTTGTATTTTGAAATCCTCCTTTTTAAAAACTTATTGACTGAAAAAGCACACAGCTTTTATGACGAAAACAAAGCCTGTTTCTTCTGAACTCTTGCAAACATTGCCTTTCCTCTTTTAGGATAAAATGGTTTTCCCGATATCCTTTCCTAGTAAGCGCACAGAAACACAAGATTGCGCTTTCGGGAAGGCAAAATAAACGGAGGGAAGCCGACTTTGCACAGGCGTTAACACACTCCAGCGCAGACCTTCTTTGACTTTTAGTATCTGCCTTAAAACAGTTCCTAGAAAAACTACAGAAGGAAGGAGAGCCGGCACATTCTTGACGTTAACTTTGAAGTCCGTACTACAAGCGCCTTAGGAAAAACACGGACACGCATCGCGGACGTACCTTGTACTCGCAGACCGCTATGGAGCCTTTCCGTCCGTCTTGCACTTTCACGGCAGAAGAAAGGGCGACCACGGTGAAACGGCGGCAGCTGACGCTCTGCTGAAAGAGGAAAAAAAAAAAACCCGTAGCATAAAGCTGGGTAGGAGTCCCAAGCTTCCTGGTTTTGTGAAGTTTTGCAAAGACTACAACCGAGGGAAGGAAAAAATAGCCGTTTGGAACATATTGCCAAACAACATTTGGCCGTAAAACTCGGATGCGTTTGACACGCGCCCATTTTTTGGGAACTTGCTATTTGCTTCCCGTTATCGTTGTTCTTCCTTCAGAACCTCTGCTTGTAGCCAACTTGATTTGCTACCAGTTCAAGCGCTTCCCTTCCCGGTATTACTGGCACACGGACCCAGGCAAGTCACTGAACCGCTCTTCTGAACTTCTCCAAACGACAATTACAGCCACGAGAGAGGAGTTCAAGAGAGGAAAAGGAGAGGTCGGGCAGCAAAAGAGCCCTGCAGGCTGCCACCAGTCAACACTGCGCTCTTTTTTCTCTTTTAAATCCACCCTCCCCCGCCCCCAAATACAAACAAAAACAACCCCCACGACCTTGTATTTTTTGCCTTTGGGAGCTCATCCCTGTCTCAGCACGAAGCGCAGACGACCCGTATCCCGATTTGCACGTGACGAATCCGTGTTCGGAAGAAACAGGCCAGATCCGTAAGACTGGTGTTATTTTGCGGGTTTTAACAATCGCAACGCAATCGCATCGACCGACGCGTTTGTGACAAAACTCATTAACTTCTAAACGCAGCACCTCCTTGGGTAAAAAAACGTGTTTGAGACTGAAAACAAAATGATGACTCAGAGCTCCCACTCCTGATGGAGCCGTGGGGAAAGGAAGGAAAGTGAAGACAAACAGCAGCAACATCAAGTGAAATTCGCCTCCAATTCCGAGCACGTGCCTAAGAGACTCTGCAAGTCCACACCTCAATCCTAGGAGCGACTAGCCCTTTTCTGGAAGGACAAACTTCCTTACTTCAAAGTCCTAGACCGAAGGCTCCACGGAACAGAACGTGGACCGAGCCACAGGACACCGTGCCATCCACGCCCGAACGGCAAAGAAAAATCACGGAAAACTAAACTTAAGTATCAGTTCCCATCGAGCTTCATTCCTTACGTTTCCACTGGCACCTAGGTGCTCAAAAATGAACTCTACTGACACCGCGTATTACTAACAATTGACTTCTGCGTATCAAAACAAAAGGCTATTTCCAGCTCGCCCATCCAATTAGCACGACCAACCAGAAGTGAAACACCGGAGCCTAAAGAAGGGAACAGGCAGCTCTTCATTTCTCCTAGAGCAAAGTCTGTTCTTTTGCCTGGAAGGCAAACATCCGTAACTCCCAAGGGAGCACTGCAGGAACGAGGTGCGCTCTCTTACCTGCAGTTTGTCCTCGGCTTTTCTGCACGGGCAGCAGATTTGCCTTTCCTCTGGCTTTGATGTGGCGCACCCGTGGCGTCCTTGAACCGGCAAGTGTTTCTCCCCGCTCCCGCAGCCCCAGACGCGCCATTACCTGAGCAGCGAGCGGAATCAAGCACGCAGGATTTTCTGCATGGGACGCAGAAGGTGACACTGGAAAGGAGGAGGCAAAAAGAGAAGCGGTTTGCCCGGCAGCCACGACCATAGAAACTACACCTGCCGGCATGGCCCGGGGAACCAACGTGGCCGACCAAAAGCCCCGGGCTCCAAGATGCCGCGAGACGCAGCCCTCCCTGCTTTTGACCCTGCGGGGACACCGTTCCCCACGCCATCGCCGCACGTGGAAGCCCCGCCGAGCCCCCAGCGCGGCTCCGGGCAGCCCCCGCCACCGGCTCCGGCCGGCCTCCCACCACCGGCGCCGACCCGGCGACCCCCGCCGCACGGCCCCGGAGCGGCGTGGTGCCTCCCCGCCGCCCGGCCCCGGAGCGGCGCGGCGCGGCGCCTCCCCGCCGCCCGGCCCCGGAGCGGCGCGGCGCGGCGCGGCGCCTCCCCGCCGCCCGGCCCCGGAGCGGCGCGGCGCGGCGCGGCGCCTCCCCGCCGCCCGGCCCCGGAGCGGCGCGGCGCGGCGCGGCGCCTCCCCGCCGCCCGGCCCCGGAGCGGCGCGGCGCGGCGCGGCGCCTCCCCGCCGCCCGGCCCCGGAGCGGCGCGGCTCGGCGCGGCGCCTCCCCGCCGCCCGGCCCCGGAGCGGCGCGGCTCGGCGCGGCGCCTCCCCGCCGCCCGGCCCCGGAGCGGCGCGGCTCGGCGCGGCGCCTCCCCGCCGCCCGGCCCCGGAGCGGCGCGGCGCGGCTCCCCCCCGCCGCCCGGCCCCGGAGCGGCGCGGCTCGGCGCGGCGCGGCTCCCCCCCGCCGCCCGGCCCCGGAGCGGCGCGGCTCGGCGCGGCGCGGCTCCCCCCCGCCGCCCGGCCCCGGAGCGGCGCGGCTCGGCGCGGCGCGGCTCCCCCCCGCCGCCCGGCCCCGGAGCGGCGCGGCTCGGCGCGGCGCGGCTCCCCCCCGCCGCCCGGCCCCGGAGCGGCGCGGCTCGGCGCGGCGCGGCTCCCCCCCGCCGCCCGGCCCCGGAGCGGCGCGGCTCGGCGCGGCGCGGCTCCCCCCCCGCCGCCCGGCCCCGGAGCGGCGCGGCTCGGCGCGGCGCGGCTCCCCCCCGCCGCCCGGCCCCGGAGCGGCGCGGCTCGGCGCGGCGCGGCTCCCCCCCGCCGCCCGGCCCCGGAGCGGCGCGGCTCGGCGCGGCTCCCCCCCGCCGCCCGGCCCCGGAGCGGCGCGGCTCGGCGCGGCGCCCCCCCCGCCGCCCGGCCCCGGAGCGGCGCGGCGCCTCCCCGCCGCCCGGCCCCGGAGCGGCGCGGCGCCTCCCCGCCGCCCGGCCCCGGAGCGGCGCGGCTCCCCCCCGCCGCCCTGCCCCGGATCGGCGCGGCCCCCCCCCCGCCGCCCTGCCCCGGAGCTCAGCGGCCCCCCCCCCGCCGCCCGGCCCCGGAGCTCAGCGGCCCCCCCCGCCGCCCGGCCCCGGAGCGGCGCGGCGTGGCTCGGCGCCCCCCCCGCCGCCCGGCCCCCGAGCGGAGCGGCGCGGCGCCCCCGGCCCCGACCGGCTCCAGGAAGCTCCGCCCGCCGGCTCCCACACGGCACCGCACCTTCCCCGCTCCGTGCCTCCCGCCGGCCCGGCCGCTCCCCCGCAGGCACCGCCGTCCTCCTCGGGGCTTTCCCCGCTCACCTCCTCGCTGCCTGCAGCCGCAGCCCAACGACCGCGCCGCTCCGCTCCGCGCGGGGAACCTCCGCCCACCGCCCCATGCCCGCCCCCGGCGCACCGCGCATGCGCCGGTTGGGACGGCCAGTTTAATCTCGAGGCGCTCGGCGACCTTCTGGATCATCCAGGGGACCTCTGGTTTCAGCTCTATGCTCTGGACGACCTTCTCTATCGTCTGGGTCGACTTTCGCTGTCATCTCGATGGTCTGCGGAGCCGCTCTATACTCCGGGAGGACTTCTCCTTGCAGCTCTATGGTCTGAAGGACAGTCTTTAGCATCGGGGAGGACTTTCTGGCTCATCTCTATGCTCTGGAGGACCTTCTCTGTCATCCGGGAGGACTGTGTCGGCTAGTTTGGTGCTTTGGACGAGGTCGGTTTTTGCCGCGCTGGGTTTTGCTTTTTACACTTTTGTGTGCTGTGTACAATTTTGTTTGAATGATTGTGTTTGCATTTCTCGTTGTTTATTGTTTCTTTTATTTTGTAGGGGGTGCCAGAAAAATGTAACTGCTTTGAATAATTAGTTGATTCAGTTTCATAACAAGATGGGAATTGCCCTTCCATGTGGGAGGAATGAATTGTTATAGGAAGATGTGGTGTTACTATTTTAATCATTGCTTCCTCCCACCTGGGAGGGTGTATGTATATATTTGTATACATATTTATATAGTACAAAGGAAAAAAAACCAAATAACAAACACTATAAAAAAATGAACTAAAAAAAAATTAAAAAATGGTAAGGCTGGTGCAGCAGTAGCAACCAGCTCCTACCCTGGGAGTAATTTCTTTTTTAATTTAAATTAATTATGACTCCCAGGGATAATTGTCATAATTGTCATTTTGTTTTCATTTCTACATGTCTGCAAAGGAAAAATTTCAATTCCACCTGGAACCTGCAAAGAAACAAAGCACCCCCACACCATCATAAAACGTTAGATACATTCCAAACGCACCGCTCATTCAGCTACCACCCAAACCACGCCTCGGTCTCGGCCGATCCGTTCCACCACCAGCACGCCACAACGGACCGTCGCCCTGCCTCTGCGGCGCTCCCTGGGAACGGTGTTCCCGAGGGCCTCAAAAAAAAAAAAAAAAAAAAAATCGCCCTGCCTGAGAAAACCCCGGCCCGAGCCTGACCTCCGCCCAAACCTTGGCGATGATCATCGCCTCGCAGAGCAGCCGGGACCGGGGGAAAAAAAACGCAGCGGGGGGGAGGGAAATGCCCCAGCTGGGGTTTTTTTATTCTATAGTATATATGAAATAAATTACTCTCAACATTACATACGACCTGCAATAAAATACTTCACACGTACAAGGTTAGGCACATTCAGGAACCGAACAATCCTTCAACCACCGCTCACTCAAACCACTACACTTACACCACCCAGCTGCCACTGCAGCACAGCCCCCCGGTTCCAGAGCTATCCCTGCAACTGCCTCGCCGCGCACCTCTAAACAACCTTGGGCTCCGTACGATTCCCAAGTTTCACCTTCCGTTACGGCAAGGCGAAGAAGACGCTTCGCTACGTGCGCCGGTCCAGCCTCCGGCACCCGCAAAACACAACAGAAGTAACTGCGGCACCTGTCTACAGCTGCTTGCCTCGAGATGGCCCGTACAATCTTTGCCTACAGATACTGTACAAATGGACGTATCACCGTGAGGCTATGCTACCCCCAACTCCAATATGGCAACGCTCCTGGGCAGAGCGGCTCCAACCCCGACACACAGACAGACACTGCACACAGATGCCACAAACGACGTGACCTCGAGACCCGAGAAGATCACGAGCGGGAACGACTCCGGTAGGGAAGATGCCTCCGGCACGGAACCCCTACGGTGCCTGCCGTGGCCCAGGAGATAAAACTACCATCTAAAAAAGATAAATGGATGCATGACAAGCCAGGATTTAAGACCTAAGACCATTAAGGAACCAGGGATGAAACCCCTGAAGACGACCGTAGAAACGTAACTCTCAAAAGCAGACCTGCGGAGACCGCCCGGCCGGCCACCGCAACAGACGATCCCTCGGAAACATCTGGAACGCGACGCTTCCCGGACACGTCCGTGCTTTAAGCTACGACGGCAAGATAAGCAGGGCTCAAGAAGCGCTATGCCGATGAGGCGATGCGTTCGAGACGCCCTCGAGGTAAGCCTCCCGAGGGGCCCGATGATCACAAAGAGCTACGGAAACATCGAGACCTGAGAAAGCCATGGTACGAGACACAGAAGACAGACAGACTACGCAAAAGCAAAACGCACAGACACAGGATGGAACTGCCCTGCTCAGCAAACGTCAGCAGCGCGCTAACAACAGTAACCCGCTCCTTTGCCCTTCCCAAAGGAGACTGCTCCTGGACAGGCCTCTCCCCGACACCAACTTTAGAACCCCTCCCTGCAATTCCTATCCTTGTTACCTCTTCAGCCCTGATCCCGCAACTGAGCTTTCAGAGGGCCAGGGATCTGAATCCACCCTCAAAAAAAAAAGAAAACCACCACACACCTAACTAGAACATTCCTGCACTCACCCAGTTCCTCTTAATCATCTAAAACAAAACAAAAAAAAAAAAAAAAAAAACAAAAACCAACAAAAACCAACAAAAACCAACAAAAACCAACAAAAACCAACAAAAACCAACAAAAACCAACAAAAACCAACAAAAACCAACAAAAACCAACAAAAACACCAACAAAAAAACCAACACCAAACTCCCAACCCACAAACCCACAACCCACTAACAAACTAAAACACAGCGCTGGTATTCAGCATCGGTCTGGTTACTGCCAACCGCTTCTGCGACACCCTCCTCCTCAAAAGCACCGTACCGCTCCGCTCACCTGCTACACGCCTATTCTAAAGAAAGATGCTGCGACTGTCACTCGGTGCGCCTAGGATGCCAGGAGACACAAAGTGCCCGTGGCACCGGGCAGAGCACGGGAAGCTGAAAGGTCCTTGAGTGGTGTCAGCGCTACTTAGCGACAAACAAAACGTCAGCGCGTTACCAACATGATGCTCATCCGAAATCCAAAAGGCAGCACTGTGCCAGCTACTAGGAAGAACCTTAACTCTCTGCCAGCCGAAAGCAGGACGCTTTGAACAGCAAGGGCGACTGAAGAAATAAGGAAAAAACTTAATAAATAAATAGCGACAGGGAGCTCCATCAGGGAAGGAAAATTTAGAAAGCGAGGGCACTAAGGGAAGAGAAGAAACAATTAAACCCAGCTAAACCCCCAGGGGAAAAGTCAACCTAGAACATGGAAAAAGCCACAGGGATTAGGGAAATAAGTGGGGAAATTAAAAAAACAGGACAGCGAACGAAAGGGACGGCGAAGGCAAATTCAAAAAACGAGGGCCCTAAGGAAAGACAAGAAAGAATTAAAACAGAAATACAGGGGAATAAAGGCAGCAAAGAGGAGAAAAGGAGTCAGGAAAGTGTTTAAAGGAAGCGGCGATTAAGAACATCGGGAAGTGATTTAAAAACCCGCATGGGTGAACTAAAACGGAGACGGAAAAAAGGGAAAAAGACAGAAAATTATTTTTTAATAATTTATATAATACAGCAGATACAGGTTTGTATTTTGAAATCCTCCTTTTTAAAAACTTATTGACTGAAAAAGCACACAGCTTTTATGACGAAAACAAAGCCTGTTTCTTCTGAACTCTTGCAAACATTGCCTTTCCTCTTTTAGGATAAAATGGTTTTCCCGATATCCTTTCCTAGTAAGCGCACAGAAACACAAGATTGCGCTTTCGGGAAGGCAAAATAAACGGAGGGAAGCCGACTTTGCACAGGCGTTAACACGCTCCAGCGCAGACCTTCTTTGACTTTTAGTATCTGCCTTAAAACAGTTCCTAGAAAAACTACAGAAGGAAGGAGAGCCGGCACATTCTTGACGTTAACTTTGAAGTCCGTACTACAAGCGCCTTCGGAAAAACGCGGACACGCATCGCGGACGTACCTTGTACTCGCAGACCGCTATGGAGCCTTTCCGTCCGTCTTGCACTTTCACGGCAGAAGAAAGGGCGACCACGGTGAAACGGCGGCAGCTGACGCTCTGCTGAAAGAGGAAAAAAAAAAACCCGTAGCATAAAGCTGGGTAGGAGTCCCAAGCTTCCTGGTTTTGTGAAGTTTTGCAAAGACTACAACCGAGGGAAGGAAAAAATAGCCGTTTGGAACATATTGCCAAACAACATTTGGCCGTAAAACTCGGATGCGTTTGACACGCGCCCATTTTTTGGGAACTTGCTATTTGCTTCCCGTTATCGTTGTTCTTCCTTCAGAACCTCTGCTTGTAGCCAACTTGATTTGCTACCGGTTCAAGCGCTTCCCTTCCCGGTATTACTGGCACACGGACCCAGGCAAGTCACTGAACCGCTCTTCTGAACTTCTCCAAACGACAATTACAGCCACGAGAGAGGAGTTCAAGAGAGGAAAAGGAGAGGTCGGGCAGCAAAAGAGCCCTGCAGGCTGCCACCAGTCAACACTGCGCTCTTTTTTTTCTTTTAAATCCACCCCCCCCGCCCCCAAATACAAACAAAGAAACCCCCACGACCTTGTATTTTTTGCCTTTGGGAGCTCATCCCTGTCTCAGCACGAAGCGCAGACGACCCGTATCCCGATTTGCACGTGACGAATCCGTGTTCGGAAGAAATAGGCCAGATCCGTAAGACTGGTGTTATTTTGCGGGTTTTAACAATCGCAACGCAATCGCATCGACCGACGCGTTTGTGACAAAACTCATTAACTTCTAAACGCAGCACCTCCTTGGGTAAAAAAACGTGTTTGAGACTGAAAACAAAATGATGACTCAGAGCTCCCACTCCTGATGGAGCCGTGGGGAAAGGAAGGAAAGTGAAGACAAACAGCAGCAACATCAAGTGAAATTCGCCTCCAATTCCGAGCACGTGCCTAAGAGACTCTGCAAGTCCACACCTCAATCCTAGGAGCGACTAGCCCTTTTCTGGAAGGACAAACTTCCTTACTTCAAAGTCCTAGACCGAAGGCTCCACGGAACAGAACGTGGACCGAGCCACAGGACACCGTGCCATCCACGCCCGAACGGCAAAGAAAAATCACGGAAAACTAAACTTAAGTATCAGTTCCCATCGAGCTTCATTCCTTACGTTTCCACTGGCACCTAGGTGCTCAAAAATGAACTCTACTGACACCGCGTATTACTAACAATTGACTTCTGCGTATCAAAACAAAAGGCTATTTCCAGCTCGCCCATCCAATTAGCACGACCAACCAGAAGTGAAACACCGGAGCCTAAAGAAGGGAACAGGCAGCTCTTCATTTCTCCTAGAGCAAAGTCTGTTCTTTTGCCTGGAAGGCAAACATCCGTAACTCCCAAGGGAGCACTGCAGGAACGAGGTGCGCTCTCTTACCTGCAGTTTGTCCTCGGCTTTTCTGCACGGGCAGCAGATTTGCCTTTCCTCTGGCTTTGATGTGGCGCACCCGTGGCGTCCTTGAACCGGCAAGTGTTTCTCCCCGCTCCCGCAGCCCCATACACGCCATTACCTGAGCAGCGAGCGGAATCAAGCACGCAGGATTTTCTGCACGGGACGCAGAAGGTGACGCTGGAAAGGAGGAGGCAAAAAGAGAAGCGGTTTGCCCGGCAGCCACGACCATAGAAACTACACCTGCCGGCATGGCCCGGGGAACCAACGTGGCCGACCAAAAGCCCCGGGCTCCAAGATGCCGCGAGACGCAGCCCTCCCTGCTTTTGACCCTGCGGGGACACCGTTCCCCACGCCATCGCCGCACGTGGAAGCCCCGCCGAGCCCCCAGCGCGGCTCCGGGCAGCCCCCGCCACCGGCTCCGGCCGGCCTCCCACCACCGGCGCCGACCCGGCGACCCCCGCCGCACGGCCCCGGAGCGGCGTGGTGCCTCCCCGCCGCCCGGCCCCGGAGCGGCGCGGCGCGGCGCCTCCCCGCCGCCCGGCCCCGGAGCGGCGCGGCTCGGCGCGGCGCCTCCCCGCCGCCCGGCCCCGGAGCGGCGCGGCTCGGCGCGGCGCGGCTCCCCCCCGCCGCCCGGCCCCGGAGCGGCGCGGCTCGGCGCGGCGCGGCTCCCCCCCGCCGCCCGGCCCCGGAGCGGCGCGGCTCGGCGCGGCTCCCCCCCGCCGCCCGGCCCCGGAGCGGCGCGGCTCGGCGCGGCTCCCCCCCGCCGCCCGGCCCCGGAGCGGCGCGGCTCGGCGCGGCGCCCCCCCGCCGCCCGGCCCCGGAGCGGCGCGGCGCCTCCCCGCCGCCCGGCCCCGGAGCGGCGCGGCTCCCCCCCGCCGCCCGGCCCCGGAGCGGCGCGGCTCCCCCCCGCCGCCCGGCCCCGGATCGGCGCGGCCCCCCCCCGCCGCCCTGCCCCGGAGCTCAGCGGCCCCCCCCCCGCCGCCCGGCCCCGGAGCTCAGCGGCGTGGCTCGGCGCCCCCCCCGCCGCCCGGCCCCCGAGCGGAGCGGCGCGGCGCCCCCGGCCCCGACCGGCTCCAGGAAGCTCCGCCCGCCGGCTCCCACACGGCACCGCACCTTCCCCGCTCCGTGCCTCCCGCCGGCCCGGCCGCTCCCCCGCAGGCACCGCCGTCCTCCTCGGGGCTTTCCCCGCTCACCTCCTCGCTGCCTGCAGCCGCAGCCCAACGACCGCGCCGCTCCGCTCCGCGCGGGGAACCTCCGCCCACCGCCCCATGCCCGCCCCCGGCGCACCGCGCATGCGCCGGTTGGGACTGCCAGTTTAATCTCGAGGCGCTCGGCGACCTTCTGGATCATCCAGGGGACCTCTGGTTTCATCTCTATGCTCTGGACGACCTTCTCTATCGTCTGGGTCGACTTTCGCTGTCATCTCGATGGTCTGCGGAGCCGCTCTATACTCCGGGAGGACTTCTCCTTGCAGCTCTATGGTCTGAAGGACAGTCTTTAGCATCGGGGAGGACTTTCTGGCTCATCTCTATGCTCTGGAGGACCTTCTCTGTCATCCGGGAGGACTGTGTCGGCTAGTTTGGTGCTTTGGACGAGGTCGGTTTTTGCCGCGCTGGGTTTTGCTTTTTACACTTTTGTGTGCTGTGTACAATTTTGTTTGAATGATTGTGTTTGCATTTCTCGTTGTTTATTGTTTCTTTTGTTTTGTAGGGGGTGCCAGAAAAATGTAACTGCTTTGAATAATTAGTTGATTCAGTTTCATAACAAGATGGGAATTGCCCTTCCATGTGGGAGGAATGAATTGTTATAGGAAGATGTGGTGTTACTATTTTAATCATTGCTTCCTCCCACCTGGGAGGGTGTATGTATATATTTGTATACATATTTATATAGTACAAAGGAAAAAAAACCAAATAACAAACACTATAAAAAAATGAACTAAAAAAAAATTAAAAAATGGTAAGGCTGGTGCAGCAGTAGCAACCAGCTCCTACCCTGGGAGTAATTTCTTTTTTAATTTAAATTAATTATGACTCCCAGGGATAATTGTCATAATTGTCATTTTGTTTTCATTTCTACATGTCTGCAAAGGAAAAATTTCAATTCCACCTGGAACCTGCAAAGAAACAAAGCACCCCCACACCATCATAAAACGTTAGATACATTCCAAACGCACCGCTCATTCAGCTACCACCCAAACCACGCCTCGGTCTCGGCCGATCCGTTCCACCACCAGCACGCCACAACGGACCGTCGCCCTGCCTCTGCGGCGCTCCCTGGGAACGGTGTTCCCGAGGGCCTCAAAAAAAAAAAAAAAAAAAAAAAAATCGCCCTGCCTGAGAAAACCCCGGCCCGAGCCTGACCTCCGCCCAAACCTTGGCGATGATCATCGCCTCGCAGAGCAGCCGGGACCGGGGGAAAAAAAACGCAGCGGGGGGGAGGGAAATGCCCCAGCTGGGGTTTTTTTATTCTATAGTATATATGAAATAAATTACTCTCAACATTACATACGACCTGCAATAAAATACTTCACACGTACAAGGTTAGGCACATTCAGGAACCGAACAATCCTTCAACCACCGCTCACTCAAACCACTACACTTACACCACCCAGCTGCCACTGCAGCACAGCCCCCCGGTTCCAGAGCTATCCCTGCAACTGCCTCGCCGCGCACCTCTAAACAACCTTGGGCTCCGTACGATTCCCAAGTTTCACCTTCCGTTACGGCAAGGCGAAGAAGACGCTTCGCTACGTGCGCCGGTCCAGCCTCCGGCACCCGCAAAACACAACAGAAGTAACTGCGGCACCTGTCTACAGCTGCTTGCCTCGAGATGGCCCGTACAATCTTTGCCTACAGATACTGTACAAATGGACGTATCACCGTGAGGCTATGCTACCCCCAACTCCAATATGGCAACGCTCCTGGGCAGAGCGGCTCCAACCCCGACACACAGACAGACACTGCACACAGATGCCACAAACGACGTGACCTCGAGACCCGAGAAGATCACGAGCGGGAACGACTCCGGTAGGGAAGATGCCTCCGGCACGGAACCCCTACGGTGCCTGCCGTGGCCCAGGAGATAAAACTACCATCTAAAAAAGATAAATGGATGCATGACAAGCCAGGATTTAAGACCTAAGACCATTAAGGAACCAGGGATGAAACCCCTGAAGACGACCGTAGAAACGTAACTCTCAAAAGCAGACCTGCGGAGACCGCCCGGCCGGCCACCGCAACAGACGATCCCTCGGAAACATCTGGAACGCGACGCTTCCCGGACACGTCCGTGCTTTAAGCTACGACGGCAAGATAAGCAGGGCTCAAGAAGCGCTATGCCGATGAGGCGATGCGTTCGAGACCCTCGGGAGGCTTACCGAGGGGCCCGATGATCACAAAGAGCTACGGAAACATCGAGACCTGAGAAAGCCATGGTACGAGACACAGAAGACAGACAGACTACGCAAAAGCAAAACGCACAGACACAGGATGGAACTGCCCTGCTCAGCAAACGTCAGCAGCGCGCTAACAACAGTAACCCGCTCCTTTGCCCTTCCCAAAGGAGACTGCTCCTGGACAGGCCTCTCCCCGACACCAACTTTAGAACCCCTCCCTGCAATTCCTATCCTTGTTACCTCCTCAGCCCTGATCCCGCAACTGAGCTTTCAGAGGGCCAGGGATCTGAATCCACCCTCAAAAAAAAAAGAAAACCACCACACACCTAACTAGAACATTCCTGCACTCACCCAGTTCCTCTTAATCATCTAAAACAAAACAAAAAAAAAAAAAAAAACACAAAAACCACAAAAACCACAAAAACCACAAAAACCACAACAAAAACCAACAAAAACCAACAAAAACCAACAAAAACCAACAAAAACCAACAAAAACCAACAAAAACCAACAAAAAAACCAACACCAAACTCCCAACCCACAAACCCACAACCCACTAACAAACTAAAACACAGCGCTGGTATTCAGCATCGGTCTGGTTACTGCCAACCGCTTCTGCGACACCCTCCTCCTCAAAAGCACCGTACCGCTCCGCTCACCTGCTACACGCCTATTCTAAAGAAAGATGCTGCGACTGTCACTCGGTGCGCCTAGGATGCCAGGAGACACAAAGTGCCCGTGGCACCGGGCAGAGCACGGGAAGCTGAAAGGTCCTTGAGTGGTGTCAGCGCTACTTAGCGACAAACAAAACGTCAGCGTGTTACCAACATGATGCTCATCCGAAATCCAAAAGGCAGCACTGTGCCAGCTACTAGGAAGAACCTTAACTCTCTGCCAGCCGAAAGCAGGACGCTTTGAACAGCAAGGGCGACTGAAGAAATAAGGAAAAAACTTAATAAATAAATAGCGACAGGGAGCTCCATCAGGGAAGGAAAATTTAGAAAGCGAGGGCACTAAGGGAAGAGAAGAAACAATTAAACCCAGCTAAACCCCCAGGGGAAAAGTCAACCTAGAACATGGAAAAAGCCACAGGGATTAGGGAAATAAGTGGGGAAATTAAAAAAACAGGACAGCGAACGAAAGGGACGGCGAAGGCAAATTCAAAAAACGAGGGCCCTAAGGAAAGACAAGAAAGAATTAAAACAGAAATACAGGGGAATAAAGGCAGCAAAGAGGAGAAAAGGAGTCAGGAAAGTGTTTAAAGGAAGCGGCGATTAAGAACATCGGGAAGTGATTTAAAAACCCGCATGGGTGAACTAAAACGGAGACGGAAAAAAGGGAAAAAGACAGAAAATTATTTTTTAATAATTTATATAATACAGCAGATACAGGTTTGTATTTTGAAATCCTCCTTTTTAAAAACTTATTGACTGAAAAAGCACACAGCTTTTATGACGAAAACAAAGCCTGTTTCTTCTGAACTCTTGCAAACATTGCCTTTCCTCTTTTAGGATAAAATGGTTTTCCCGATATCCTTTCCTAGTAAGCGCACAGAAACACAAGATTGCGCTTTCGGGAAGGCAAAATAAACGGAGGGAAGCCGACTTTGCACAGGCGTTAACACGCTCCAGCGCAGACCTTCTTTGACTTTTAGTATCTGCCTTAAAACAGTTCCTAGAAAAACTACAGAAGGAAGGAGAGCCGGCACATTCTTGACGTTAACTTTGAAGTCCGTACTACAAGCGCCTTCGGAAAAACGCGGACACGCATCGCGGACGTACCTTGTACTCGCAGACCGCTATGGAGCCTTTCCGTCCGTCTTGCACTTTCACGGCAGAAGAAAGGGCGACCACGGTGAAACGGCGGCAGCTGACGCTCTGCTGAAAGAGGAAAAAAAAAAACCCGTAGCATAAAGCTGGGTAGGAGTCCCAAGCTTCCTGGTTTTGTGAAGTTTTGCAAAGACTACAACCGAGGGAAGGAAAAAATAGCCGTTTGGAACATATTGCCAAACAACATTTGGCCGTAAAACTCGGATGCGTTTGACACGCGCCCATTTTTTGGGAACTTGCTATTTGCTTCCCGTTATCGTTGTTCTTCCTTCAGAACCTCTGCTTGTAGCCAACTTGATTTGCTACCGGTTCAAGCGCTTCCCTTCCCGGTATTACTGGCACACGGACCCAGGCAAGTCACTGAACCGCTCTTCTGAACTTCTCCAAACGACAATTACAGCCACGAGAGAGGAGTTCAAGAGAGGAAAAGGAGAGGTCGGGCAGCAAAAGAGCCCTGCAGGCTGCCACCAGTCAACACTGCGCTCTTTTTTTTCTTTTAAATCCACCCCCCCCGCCCCCAAATACAAACAAAGAAACCCCCACGACCTTGTATTTTTTGCCTTTGGGAGCTCATCCCTGTCTCAGCACGAAGCGCAGACGACCCGTATCCCGATTTGCACGTGACGAATCCGTGTTCGGAAGAAATAGGCCAGATCCGTAAGACTGGTGTTATTTTGCGGGTTTTAACAATCGCAACGCAATCGCATCGACCGACGCGTTTGTGACAAAACTCATTAACTTCTAAACGCAGCACCTCCTTGGGTAAAAAAACGTGTTTGAGACTGAAAACAAAATGATGACTCAGAGCTCCCACTCCTGATGGAGCCGTGGGGAAAGGAAGGAAAGTGAAGACAAACAGCAGCAACATCAAGTGAAATTCGCCTCCAATTCCGAGCACGTGCCTAAGAGACTCTGCAAGTCCACACCTCAATCCTAGGAGCGACTAGCCCTTTTCTGGAAGGACAAACTTCCTTACTTCAAAGTCCTAGACCGAAGGCTCCACGGAACAGAACGTGGACCGAGCCACAGGACACCGTGCCATCCACGCCCGAACGGCAAAGAAAAATCACGGAAAACTAAACTTAAGTATCAGTTCCCATCGAGCTTCATTCCTTACGTTTCCACTGGCACCTAGGTGCTCAAAAATGAACTCTACTGACACCGCGTATTACTAACAATTGACTTCTGCGTATCAAAACAAAAGGCTATTTCCAGCTCGCCCATCCAATTAGCACGACCAACCAGAAGTGAAACACCGGAGCCTAAAGAAGGGAACAGGCAGCTCTTCATTTCTCCTAGAGCAAAGTCTGTTCTTTTGCCTGGAAGGCAAACATCCGTAACTCCCAAGGGAGCACTGCAGGAACGAGGTGCGCTCTCTTACCTGCAGTTTGTCCTCGGCTTTTCTGCACGGGCAGCAGATTTGCCTTTCCTCTGGCTTTGATGTGGCGCACCCGTGGCGTCCTTGAACCGGCAAGTGTTTCTCCCCGCTCCCGCAGCCCCATACACGCCATTACCTGAGCAGCGAGCGGAATCAAGCACGCAGGATTTTCTGCACGGGACGCAGAAGGTGACGCTGGAAAGGAGGAGGCAAAAAGAGAAGCAGTTTGCCCGGCAGCCACGACCATAGAAACTACACCTGCCGGCATGGCCCGGGGAACCAACGTGGCCGACCAAAAGCCCCGGGCTCCAAGATGCCGCGAGACGCAGCCCTCCCTGCTTTTGACCCTGCGGGGACACCGTTCCCCACGCCATCGCCGCACGTGGAAGCCCCGCCGAGCCCCCAGCACGGCTCCGGGCAGCCCCCGCCACCGGCTCCGGCCGGCCTCCCACCACCGGCGCCGACCCGGCGACCCCCGCCGCACGGCCCCGAAGCGGCGCGGTGCCTCCCCGCCGCCCGGCCCCGGAGCGGCGCGGCCCCCCCCCCGCCGCCCGGCCCCGGAGCTCAGCGGCCCCCCCCCCCGCCGCCCGGCCCCGGAGCTCAGCGGCGCGGCTCGGCGCCCCCCCGCCGCCCGGCCCCCGAGCGGAGCGGCGCGGCGCCCCCGGCCCCGACCGGCTCCAGGAAGCTCCGCCCGCCGGCTCCCACACGGCACCGCACCTTCCCCGCTCCGTGCCTCCCGCCGGCCCGGCCGCTCCCCCGCAGGCACCGCCGTCCTCCTCGGGGCTTTCCCCGCTCACCTCCTCGCTGCCTGCAGCCGCAGCCCAACGACCGCGCCGCTCCGCTCCGCGCGGGGAACCTCCGCCCACCGCCCCATGCCCGCCCCCGGCGCACCGCGCATGCGCCGGTTGGGACTGCCAGTTTAATCTCGAGGCGCTCGGCGACCTTCTGGATCATCCAGGGGACCTCTGGTTTCATCTCTATGCTCTGGACGACCTTCTCTATCGTCTGGGTCGACTTTCGCTGTCATCTCGATGGTCTGCGGAGCCGCTCTATACTCCGGGAGGACTTCTCCTTGCAGCTCTATGGTCTGAAGGACAGTCTTTAGCATCGGGGAGGACTTTCTGGCTCATCTCTATGCTCTGGAGGACCTTCTCTGTCATCCGGGAGGACTGTGTCGGCTAGTTTGGTGCTTTGGACGAGGTCGTTTTTTGCCGCGCTGGGTTTTGCTTTTTACACTTTTGTGTGCTGTGTACAATTTTGTTTGAATGATTGTGTTTGCATTTCTCGTTGTTTATTGTTTCTTTTATTTTGTAGGGGGTGCCAGAAAAATGTAACTGCTTTGAATAATTAGTTGATTCAGTTTCATAACAAGATGGGAATTGCCCTTCCATGTGGGAGGAATGAATTGTTATAGGAAGATGTGGTGTTACTATTTTAATCATTGCTTCCTCCCACCTGGGAGGGTGTATGTATATATTTGTATACATATTTATATAGTACAAAGGAAAAAAAACCAAATAACAAACACTATAAAAAAATGAACTAAAAAAAAATTAAAAAATGGTAAGGCTGGTGCAGCAGTAGCAACCAGCTCCTACCCTGGGAGTAATTTCTTTTTTAATTTAAATTAATTATGACTCCCAGGGATAATTGTCATAATTGTCATTTTGTTTTCATTTCTACATGTCTGCAAAGGAAAAATTTCAATTCCACCTGGAACCTGCAAAGAAACAAAGCACCCCCACACCATCATAAAACGTTAGATACATTCCAAACGCACCGCTCATTCAGCTACCACCCAAACCACGCCTCGGTCTCGGCCGATCCGTTCCACCACCAGCACGCCACAACGGACCGTCGCCCTGCCTCTGCGGCGCTCCCTGGGAACGGTGTTCCCGAGGGCCTCAAAAAAAAAAAAAAAAACAAAAAACAAAAATCGCCCTGCCTGAGAAAACCCCGGCCCGAGCCTGACCTCCGCCCAAACCTTGGCGATGATCATCGCCTCGCAGAGCAGCCGGGACCGGGGGAAAAAAAACGCAGCGGGGGGGAGGGAAATGCCCCAGCTGGGGTTTTTTTATTCTATAGTATATATGAAATAAATTACTCTCAACATTACATACGACCTGCAATAAAATACTTCACACGTACAAGGTTAGGCACATTCAGGAACCGAACAATCCTTCAACCACCGCTCACTCAAACCACTACACTTACACCACCCAGCTGCCACTGCAGCACAGCCCCCCGGTTCCAGAGCTATCCCTGCAACTGCCTCGCCGCGCACCTCTAAACAACCTTGGGCTCCGTACGATTCCCAAGTTTCACCTTCCGTTACGGCAAGGCGAAGAAGACGCTTCGCTACGTGCGCCGGTCCAGCCTCCGGCACCCGCAAAACACAACAGAAGTAACTGCGGCACCTGTCTACAGCTGCTTGCCTCGAGATGGCCCGTACAATCTTTGCCTACAGATACTGTACAAATGGACGTATCACCGTGAGGCTATGCTACCCCCAACTCCAATATCGCAACGCTCCTGGGCAGAGCGGCTCCAACCCCGACACACAGACAGACACTGCACACAGATGCCACAAACGACGTGACCTCGAGACCCGAGAAGATCACGAGCGGGAACGACTCCGGTAGGGAAGATGCCTCTGGCACGGAACCCCTACGGTGCCTGCCGTGGCCCAGGAGATAAAACTACCATCTAAAAAAGATAAATGGATGCATGACAAGCCAGGATTTAAGACCTAAGACCATTAAGGAACCAGGGATGAAACCCCTGAAGACGACCGTAGAAACGTAACTCTCAAAAGCAGACCTGCGGAGACCGCCCGGCCGGCCACCGCAACAGACGATCCCTCGGAAACATCTGGAACGCGACGCTTCCCGGACACGTCCGTGCTTTAAGCTACGACGGCAAGATAAGCAGGGCTCAAGAAGCGCTATGCCGATGAGGCGATGCGTTCGAGACCCTCGGGAGGCTTACCGAGGGGCCCGATGATCACAAAGAGCTACGGAAACATCGAGACCTGAGAAAGCCATGGTACGAGACACAGAAGACAGACAGACTACGCAAAAGCAAAACGCACAGACACAGGATGGAACTGCCCTGCTCAGCAAACGTCAGCAGCGCGCTAACAACAGTAACCCGCTCCTTTGCCCTTCCCAAAGGAGACTGCTCCTGGACAGGCCTCTCCCCGACACCAACTTTAGAACCCCTCCCTGCAATTCCTATCCTTGTTACCTCCTCAGCCCTGATCCCGCAACTGAGCTTTCAGAGGGCCAGGGATCTGAATCCACCCTCAAAAAAAAAAGAAAACCACCACACACCTAATTAGAACATTCCTGCACTCACCCAGTTCCTCTTCGTCATCTAAAACAAAACAAAAAAAAACAAAAAAACCAAAAACCACAAAAACCACAACAAAACCACAACAAAACCACAACAAAACCACAACAAAACCACAACAAAACCACAACAAAACCACAACAAAACCACAACAAAACCACAACAAAACCACAACAAAACCACAACAAAACCACAACAAAACCACAACAAAACCACAACAAAACCACAACAAAACCACAACAAAAACCAACAAAAACCAACAAAAAAACCAACAAAAAAACCAACACCAAACTCCCAACCCACAAACCCACAACCCACTAACAAACTAAAACACAGCGCTGGTATTCAGCATCGGTCTGGTTACTGCCAACCGCTTCTGCGACACCCTCCTCCTCAAAAGCACCGTACCGCTCCGCTCACCTGCTACACGCCTATTCTAAAGAAAGATGCTGCGACTGTCACTCGGTGCGCCTAGGATGCCAGGAGACACAAAGTGCCCGTGGCACCGGGCAGAGCACGGGAAGCTGAAAGGTCCTTGAGTGGTGTCAGCGCTACTTAGCGACAAACAAAACGTCAGCGTGTTACCAACATGATGCTCATCCGAAATCCAAAAGGCAGCACTGTGCCAGCTACTAGGAAGAACCTTAACTCTCTGCCAGCCGAAAGCAGGACGCTTTGAACAGCAAGGGCGACTGAAGAAATAAGGAAAAAACTTAATAAATAAATAGCGACAGGGAGCTCCATCAGGGAAGGAAAATTTAGAAAGCGAGGGCACTAAGGGAAGAGAAGAAACAATTAAACCCAGCTAAACCCCCAGGGGAAAAGTCAACCTAGAACATGGAAAAAGCCACAGGGATTAGGGAAATAAATGGGAAAATTAAAAAACAGGACAGCGAACTAGAGGGACGGAGAAGGAAGATTCAAAAAAACGAGGGCCCTAAGGAAAGACAAGAAAGAATTAAAACAGAAATACAGGGGAATAAAGGCAGCAAAGAGGAGAAAAGGAGTCAGGAAAGTGTTTAAAGGAAGCGGCGATTAAGAACATCGGGAAGTGATTTAAAAACCCGCATGGGTGAACTAAAACGGAGACGGAAAAAAGGGAAAAAGACAGAAAATTATTTTTTAATAATTTATATAATACAGCAGATACAGGTTTGTATTTTGAAATCCTCCTTTTTAAAAACTTATTGACTGAAAAAGCACACAGCTTTTATGACGAAAACAAAGCCTGTTTCTTCTGAACTCTTGCAAACATTGCCTTTCCTCTTTTAGGATAAAATGGTTTTCCCGATATCCTTTCCTAGTAAGCGCACAGAAACACAAGATTGCGCTTTCGGGAAGGCAAAATAAACGGAGGGAAGCCGACTTTGCACAGGCGTTAACACGCTCCAGCGCAGACCTTCTTTGACTTTTAGTATCTGCCTTAAAACAGTTCCTAGAAAAACTACAGAAGGAAGGAGAGCCGGCACATTCTTGACGTTAACTTTGAAGTCCGTACTACAAGCGCCTTAGGAAAAACACGGACACGCATCGCGGACGTACCTTGTACTCGCAGACCGCTATGGAGCCTTTCCGTCCGTCTTGCACTTTCACGGCAGAAGAAAGGGCGACCACGGTGAAACGGCGGCAGCTGACGCTCTGCTGAAAGAGGAAAAAAAAAAAACCCGTAGCATAAAGCTGGGTAGGAGTCCCAAGCTTCCTGGTTTTGTGAAGTTTTGCAAAGACTACAACCGAGGGAAGGAAAAAATAGCCGTTTGGAACATATTGCCAAACAACATTTGGCCGTAAAACTCGGATGCGTTTGACACGCGCCCATTTTTTGGGAACTTGCTATTTGCTTCCCGTTATCGTTGTTCTTCCTTCAGAACCTCTGCTTGTAGCCAACTTGATTTGCTACCAGTTCAAGCGCTTCCCTTCCCGGTATTACTGGCACACGGACCCAGGCAAGTCACTGAACCGCTCTTCTGAACTTCTCCAAACGACAATTACAGCCACGAGAGAGGAGTTCAAGAGAGGAAAAGGAGAGGTCGGGCAGCAAAAGAGCCCTGCAGGCTGCCACCAGTCAACACTGCGCTCTTTTTTCTCTTTTAAATCCACCCTCCCCCGCCCCCAAATACAAACAAAAACAACCCCCACGACCTTGTATTTTTTGCCTTTGGGAGCTCATCCCTGTCTCAGCACGAAGCGCAGACGACCCGTATCCCGATTTGCACGTGACGAATCCGTGTTCGGAAGAAACAGGCCAGATCCGTAAGACTGGTGTTATTTTGCGGGTTTTAACAATCGCAACGCAATCGCATCGACCGACGCGTTTGTGACAAAACTCATTAACTTCTAAACGCAGCACCTCCTTGGGTAAAAAAACGTGTTTGAGACTGAAAACAAAATGATGACTCAGAGCTCCCACTCCTGATGGAGCCGTGGGGAAAGGAAGGAAAGTGAAGACAAACAGCAGCAACATCAAGTGAAATTCGCCTCCAATTCCGAGCACGTGCCTAAGAGACTCTGCAAGTCCACACCTCAATCCTAGGAGCGACTAGCCCTTTTCTGGAAGGACAAACTTCCTTACTTCAAAGTCCTAGACCGAAGGCTCCACGGAACAGAACGTGGACCGAGCCACAGGACACCGTGCCATCCACGCCCGAACGGCAAAGAAAAATCACGGAAAACTAAACTTAAGTATCAGTTCCCATCGAGCTTCATTCCTTACGTTTCCACTGGCACCTAGGTGCTCAAAAATGAACTCTACTGACACCACGTATTACTAACAATTTACTTCTGCGTATCAAAACAAAAGGCTATTTCCAGCTCGCCCATCCAATTAGCACGACCAACCAGAAGTGAAACACCGGAGCCTAAAGAAGGGAACAGGCAGCTCTTCATTTCTCCTAGAGCAAAGTCTGTTCTTTTGCCTGGAAGGCAAACATCCGTAACTCCCAAGGGAGCACTGCAGGAACGAGGTGCGCTCTCTTACCTGCAGTTTGTCCTCGGCTTTTCTGCACGGGCAGCAGATTTGCCTTTCCTCTGGCTTTGATGTGGCGCACCCGTGGCGTCCTTGAACCGGCAAGTGTTTCTCCCCGCTCCCGCAGCCCCAGACGCGCCATTACCTGAGCAGCGAGCGGAATCAAGCACGCAGGATTTTCTGCATGGGACGCAGAAGGTGACACTGGAAAGGAGGAGGCAAAAAGAGAAGCGGTTTGCCCGGCAGCCACGACCATAGAAACTACACCTGCCGGCATGGCCCGGGGAACCAACGTGGCCGACCAAAAGCCCCGGGCTCCAAGATGCCGCGAGACGCAGCCCTCCCTGCTTTTGACCCTGCGGGGACACCGTTCCCCACGCCATCGCCGCACGTGGAAGCCCCGCCGAGCCCCCAGCGCGGCTCCGGGCAGCCCCCGCCACCGGCTCCGGCCGGCCTCCCACCACCGGCGCCGACCCGGCGACCCCCGCCGCACGGCCCCGGAGCGGCGTGGTGCCTCCCCGCCGCCCGGCCCCGGAGCGGCGCGGCGCGGCGCCTCCCCGCCGCCCGGCCCCGGAGCGGCGCGGCTCGGCGCGGCGCCTCCCCGCCGCCCGGCCCCGGAGCGGCGCGGCGCGGCGCGGCGCCTCCCCGCCGCCCGGCCCCGGAGCGGCGCGGCGCGGCGCGGCGCCTCCCCGCCGCCCGGCCCCGGAGCGGCGCGGCGCGGCGCGGCGCCTCCCCGCCGCCCGGCCCCGGAGCGGCGCGGCTCGGCGCGGCGCCTCCCCGCCGCCCGGCCCCGGAGCGGCGCGGCTCGGCGCGGCGCCTCCCCGCCGCCCGGCCCCGGAGCGGCGCGGCTCGGCGCGGCGCCTCCCCGCCGCCCGGCCCCGGAGCGGCGCGGCTCGGCGCGGCGCCTCCCCGCCGCCCGGCCCCGGAGCGGCGCGGCGCGGCTCCCCCCCGCCGCCCGGCCCCGGAGCGGCGCGGCTCGGCGCGGCGCGGCTCCCCCCCGCCGCCCGGCCCCGGAGCGGCGCGGCTCGGCGCGGCGCGGCTCCCCCCCGCCGCCCGGCCCCGGAGCGGCGCGGCTCGGCGCGGCGCGGCTCCCCCCCGCCGCCCGGCCCCGGAGCGGCGCGGCTCGGCGCGGCGCGGCTCCCCCCCGCCGCCCGGCCCCGGAGCGGCGCGGCTCGGCGCGGCGCGGCTCCCCCCCGCCGCCCGGCCCCGGAGCGGCGCGGCTCGGCGCGGCGCGGCTCCCCCCCGCCGCCCGGCCCCGGAGCGGCGCGGCTCGGCGCGGCTCCCCCCCGCCGCCCGGCCCCGGAGCGGCGCGGCTCGGCGCGGCGCCCCCCCCGCCGCCCGGCCCCGGAGCGGCGCGGCGCCTCCCCGCCGCCCGGCCCCGGAGCGGCGCGGCGCCTCCCCGCCGCCCGGCCCCGGAGCGGCGCGGCTCCCCCCCGCCGCCCTGCCCCGGATCGGCGCGGCCCCCCCCCGCCGCCCTGCCCCGGAGCTCAGCGGCCCCCCCCCCGCCGCCCGGCCCCGGAGCTCAGCGGCCCCCCCCGCCGCCCGGCCCCGGAGCGGCGCGGCGTGGCTCGGCGCCCCCCCGCCGCCCGGCCCCCGAGCGGAGCGGCGCGGCGCCCCCGGCCCCGACCGGCTCCAGGAAGCTCCGCCCGCCGGCTCCCACACGGCACCGCACCTTCCCCGCTCCGTGCCTCCCGCCGGCCCGGCCGCTCCCCCGCAGGCACCGCCGTCCTCCTCGGGGCTTTCCCCGCTCACCTCCTCGCTGCCTGCAGCCGCAGCCCAACGACCGCGCCGCTCCGCTCCGCGCGGGGAACCTCCGCCCACCGCCCCATGCCCGCCCCCGGCGCACCGCGCATGCGCCGGTTGGGACGGCCAGTTTAATCTCGAGGCGCTCGGCGACCTTCTGGATCATCCAGGGGACCTCTGGTTTCATCTCTATGCTCTGGACGACCTTCTCTATCGTCTGGGTCGACTTTCGCTGTCATCTCGATGGTCTGCGGAGCCGCTCTATACTCCGGGAGGACTTCTCCTTGCAGCTCTATGGTCTGAAGGACAGTCTTTAGCATCGGGGAGGACTTTCTGGCTCATCTCTATGCTCTGGAGGACCTTCTCTGTCATCCGGGAGGACTGTGTCGGCTAGTTTGGTGCTTTGGACGAGGTCGGTTTTTGCCGCGCTGGGTTTTGCTTTTTACACTTTTGTGTGCTGTGTACAATTTTGTTTGAATGATTGTGTTTGCATTTCTCGTTGTTTATTGTTTCTTTTATTTTGTAGGGGGTGCCAGAAAAATGTAACTGCTTTGAATAATTAGTTGATTCAGTTTCATAACAAGATGGGAATTGCCCTTCCATGTGGGAGGAATGAATTGTTATAGGAAGATGTGGTGTTACTATTTTAATCATTGCTTCCTCCCACCTGGGAGGGTGTATGTATATATTTGTATACATATTTATATAGTACAAAGGAAAAAAAACCAAATAACAAACACTATAAAAAAATGAACTAAAAAAAAATTAAAAAATGGTAAGGCTGGTGCAGCAGTAGCAACCAGCTCCTACCCTGGGAGTAATTTCTTTTTTAATTTAAATTAATTATGACTCCCAGGGATAATTGTCATAATTGTCATTTTGTTTTCATTTCTACATGTCTGCAAAGGAAAAATTTCAATTCCACCTGGAACCTGCAAAGAAACAAAGCACCCCCACACCATCATAAAACGTTAGATACATTCCAAACGCACCGCTCATTCAGCTACCACCCAAACCACGCCTCGGTCTCGGCCGATCCGTTCCACCACCAGCACGCCACAACGGACCGTCGCCCTGCCTCTGCGGCGCTCCCTGGGAACGGTGTTCCCGAGGGCCTCAAAAAAAAAAAAAAAAAAAAAATCGCCCTGCCTGAGAAAACCCCGGCCCGAGCCTGACCTCCGCCCAAACCTTGGCGATGATCATCGCCTCGCAGAGCAGCCGGGACCGGGGGAAAAAAAACGCAGCGGGGGGGAGGGAAATGCCCCAGCTGGGGTTTTTTTATTCTATAGTATATATGAAATAAATTACTCTCAACATTACATACGACCTGCAATAAAATACTTCACACGTACAAGGTTAGGCACATTCAGGAACCGAACAATCCTTCAACCACCGCTCACTCAAACCACTACACTTACACCACCCAGCTGCCACTGCAGCACAGCCCCCCGGTTCCAGAGCTATCCCTGCAACTGCCTCGCCGCGCACCTCTAAACAACCTTGGGCTCCGTACGATTCCCAAGTTTCACCTTCCGTTACGGCAAGGCGAAGAAGACGCTTCGCTACGTGCGCCGGTCCAGCCTCCGGCACCCGCAAAACACAACAGAAGTAACTGCGGCACCTGTCTACAGCTGCTTGCCTCGAGATGGCCCGTACAATCTTTGCCTACAGATACTGTACAAATGGACGTATCACCGTGAGGCTATGCTACCCCCAACTCCAATATGGCAACGCTCCTGGGCAGAGCGGCTCCAACCCCGACACACAGACAGACACTGCACACAGATGCCACAAACGACGTGACCTCGAGACCCGAGAAGATCACGAGCGGGAACGACTCCGGTAGGGAAGATGCCTCCGGCACGGAACCCCTACGGTGCCTGCCGTGGCCCAGGAGATAAAACTACCATCTAAAAAAGATAAATGGATGCATGACAAGCCAGGATTTAAGACCTAAGACCATTAAGGAACCAGGGATGAAACCCCTGAAGACGACCGTAGAAACGTAACTCTCAAAAGCAGACCTGCGGAGACCGCCCGGCCGGCCACCGCAACAGACGATCCCTCGGAAACATCTGGAACGCGACGCTTCCCGGACACGTCCGTGCTTTAAGCTACGACGGCAAGATAAGCAGGGCTCAAGAAGCGCTATGCCGATGAGGCGATGCGTTCGAGACGCCCTCGAGGTAAGCCTCCCGAGGGGCCCGATGATCACAAAGAGCTACGGAAACATCGAGACCTGAGAAAGCCATGGTACGAGACACAGAAGACAGACAGACTACGCAAAAGCAAAACGCACAGACACAGGATGGAACTGCCCTGCTCAGCAAACGTCAGCAGCGCGCTAACAACAGTAACCCGCTCCTTTGCCCTTCCCAAAGGAGACTGCTCCTGGACAGGCCTCTCCCCGACACCAACTTTAGAACCCCTCCCTGCAATTCCTATCCTTGTTACCTCTTCAGCCCTGATCCCGCAACTGAGCTTTCAGAGGGCCAGGGATCTGAATCCACCCTCAAAAAAAAAAGAAAACCACCACACACCTAACTAGAACATTCCTGCACTCACCCAGTTCCTCTTAATCATCTAAAACAAAACAAAAAAAAAAAAAAAAAAAACAAAAACCAACAAAAACCAACAAAAACCAACAAAAACCAACAAAAACCAACAAAAACCAACAAAAACCAACAAAAACCAACAAAAACCAACAAAAACCAACAAAAACACCAACAAAAACACCAACAAAAAAACCAACACCAAACTCCCAACCCACAAACCCACAACCCACTAACAAACTAAAACACAGCGCTGGTATTCAGCATCGGTCTGGTTACTGCCAACCGCTTCTGCGACACCCTCCTCCTCAAAAGCACCGTACCGCTCCGCTCACCTGCTACACGCCTATTCTAAAGAAAGATGCTGCGACTGTCACTCGGTGCGCCTAGGATGCCAGGAGACACAAAGTGCCCGTGGCACCGGGCAGAGCACGGGAAGCTGAAAGGTCCTTGAGTGGTGTCAGCGCTACTTAGCGACAAACAAAACGTCAGCGTGTTACCAACATGATGCTCATCCGAAATCCAAAAGGCAGCACTGTGCCAGCTACTAGGAAGAACCTTAACTCTCTGCCAGCCGAAAGCAGGACGCTTTGAACAGCAAGGGCGACTGAAGAAATAAGGAAAAAACTTAATAAATAAATAGCGACAGGGAGCTCCATCAGGGAAGGAAAATTTAGAAAGCGAGGGCACTAAGGGAAGAGAAGAAACAATTAAACCCAGCTAAACCCCCAGGGGAAAAGTCAACCTAGAACATGGAAAAAGCCACAGGGATTAGGGAAATAAGTGGGGAAATTAAAAAAACAGGACAGCGAACGAAAGGGACGGCGAAGGCAAATTCAAAAAACGAGGGCCCTAAGGAAAGACAAGAAAGAATTAAAACAGAAATACAGGGGAATAAAGGCAGCAAAGAGGAGAAAAGGAGTCAGGAAAGTGTTTAAAGGAAGCGGCGATTAAGAACATCGGGAAGTGATTTAAAAACCCGCATGGGTGAACTAAAACGGAGACGGAAAAAAGGGAAAAAGACAGAAAATTATTTTTTAATAATTTATATAATACAGCAGATACAGGTTTGTATTTTGAAATCCTCCTTTTTAAAAACTTATTGACTGAAAAAGCACACAGCTTTTATGACGAAAACAAAGCCTGTTTCTTCTGAACTCTTGCAAACATTGCCTTTCCTCTTTTAGGATAAAATGGTTTTCCCGATATCCTTTCCTAGTAAGCGCACAGAAACACAAGATTGCGCTTTCGGGAAGGCAAAATAAACGGAGGGAAGCCGACTTTGCACAGGCGTTAACACGCTCCAGCGCAGACCTTCTTTGACTTTTAGTATCTGCCTTAAAACAGTTCCTAGAAAAACTACAGAAGGAAGGAGAGCCGGCACATTCTTGACGTTAACTTTGAAGTCCGTACTACAAGCGCCTTCGGAAAAACGCGGACACGCATCGCGGACGTACCTTGTACTCGCAGACCGCTATGGAGCCTTTCCGTCCGTCTTGCACTTTCACGGCAGAAGAAAGGGTGACCACGGTGAAACGGCGGCAGCTGACGCTCTGCTGAAAGAGGAAAAAAAAAAACCCGTAGCATAAAGCTGGGTAGGAGTCCCAAGCTTCCTGGTTTTGTGAAGTTTTGCAAAGACTACAACCGAGGGAAGGAAAAAATAGCCGTTTGGAACATATTGCCAAACAACATTTGGCCGTAAAACTCGGATGCGTTTGACACGCGCCCATTTTTTGGGAACTTGCTATTTGCTTCCCGTTATCGTTGTTCTTCCTTCAGAACCTCTGCTTGTAGCCAACTTGATTTGCTACCGGTTCAAGCGCTTCCCTTCCCGGTATTACTGGCACACGGACCCAGGCAAGTCACTGAACCGCTCTTCTGAACTTCTCCAAACGACAATTACAGCCACGAGAGAGGAGTTCAAGAGAGGAAAAGGAGAGGTCGGGCAGCAAAAGAGCCCTGCAGGCTGCCACCAGTCAACACTGCGCTCTTTTTTTTCTTTTAAATCCACCCCCCCCGCCCCCAAATACAAACAAAGAAACCCCCACGACCTTGTATTTTTTGCCTTTGGGAGCTCATCCCTGTCTCAGCACGAAGCGCAGACGACCCGTATCCCGATTTGCACGTGACGAATCCGTGTTCGGAAGAAATAGGCCAGATCCGTAAGACTGGTGTTATTTTGCGGGTTTTAACAATCGCAACGCAATCGCATCGACCGACGCGTTTGTGACAAAACTCATTAACTTCTAAACGCAGCACCTCCTTGGGTAAAAAAACGTGTTTGAGACTGAAAACAAAATGATGACTCAGAGCTCCCACTCCTGATGGAGCCGTGGGGAAAGGAAGGAAAGTGAAGACAAACAGCAGCAACATCAAGTGAAATTCGCCTCCAATTCCGAGCACGTGCCTAAGAGACTCTGCAAGTCCACACCTCAATCCTAGGAGCGACTAGCCCTTTTCTGGAAGGACAAACTTCCTTACTTCAAAGTCCTAGACCGAAGGCTCCACGGAACAGAACGTGGACCGAGCCACAGGACACCGTGCCATCCACGCCCGAACGGCAAAGAAAAATCACGGAAAACTAAACTTAAGTATCAGTTCCCATCGAGCTTCATTCCTTACGTTTCCACTGGCACCTAGGTGCTCAAAAATGAACTCTACTGACACCGCGTATTACTAACAATTGACTTCTGCGTATCAAAACAAAAGGCTATTTCCAGCTCGCCCATCCAATTAGCACGACCAACCAGAAGTGAAACACCGGAGCCTAAAGAAGGGAACAGGCAGCTCTTCATTTCTCCTAGAGCAAAGTCTGTTCTTTTGCCTGGAAGGCAAACATCCGTAACTCCCAAGGGAGCACTGCAGGAACGAGGTGCGCTCTCTTACCTGCAGTTTGTCCTCGGCTTTTCTGCACGGGCAGCAGATTTGCCTTTCCTCTGGCTTTGATGTGGCGCACCCGTGGCGTCCTTGAACCGGCAAGTGTTTCTCCCCGCTCCCGCAGCCCCATACACGCCATTACCTGAGCAGCGAGCGGAATCAAGCACGCAGGATTTTCTGCACGGGACGCAGAAGGTGACGCTGGAAAGGAGGAGGCAAAAAGAGAAGCGGTTTGCCCGGCAGCCACGACCATAGAAACTACACCTGCCGGCATGGCCCGGGGAACCAACGTGGCCGACCAAAAGCCCCGGGCTCCAAGATGCCGCGAGACGCAGCCCTCCCTGCTTTTGACCCTGCGGGGACACCGTTCCCCACGCCATCGCCGCACGTGGAAGCCCCGCCGAGCCCCCAGCGCGGCTCCGGGCAGCCCCCGCCACCGGCTCCGGCCGGCCTCCCACCACCGGCGCCGACCCGGCGACCCCCGCCGCACGGCCCCGGAGCGGCGTGGTGCCTCCCCGCCGCCCGGCCCCGGAGCGGCGCGGCGCGGCGCCTCCCCGCCGCCCGGCCCCGGAGCGGCGCGGCTCGGCGCGGCGCCTCCCCGCCGCCCGGCCCCGGAGCGGCGCGGCTCGGCGCGGCGCGGCTCCCCCCCGCCGCCCGGCCCCGGAGCGGCGCGGCTCGGCGCGGCGCGGCTCCCCCCCGCCGCCCGGCCCCGGAGCGGCGCGGCTCGGCGCGGCTCCCCCCCGCCGCCCGGCCCCGGAGCGGCGCGGCTCGGCGCGGCTCCCCCCCGCCGCCCGGCCCCGGAGCGGCGCGGCTCGGCGCGGCGCCCCCCCGCCGCCCGGCCCCGGAGCGGCGCGGCGCCTCCCCGCCGCCCGGCCCCGGAGCGGCGCGGCTCCCCCCCGCCGCCCGGCCCCGGAGCGGCGCGGCTCCCCCCCGCCGCCCTGCCCCGGATCGGCGCGGCCCCCCCCCCGCCGCCCTGCCCCGGAGCTCAGCGGCCCCCCCCCCGCCGCCCGGCCCCGGAGCTCAGCGGCGTGGCTCGGCGCCCCCCCCGCCGCCCGGCCCCCGAGCGGAGCGGCGCGGCGCCCCCGGCCCCGACCGGCTCCAGGAAGCTCCGCCCGCCGGCTCCCACACGGCACCGCACCTTCCCCGCTCCGTGCCTCCCGCCGGCCCGGCCGCTCCCCCGCAGGCACCGCCGTCCTCCTCGGGGCTTTCCCCGCTCACCTCCTCGCTGCCTGCAGCCGCAGCCCAACGACCGCGCCGCTCCGCTCCGCGCGGGGAACCTCCGCCCACCGCCCCATGCCCGCCCCCGGCGCACCGCGCATGCGCCGGTTGGGACTGCCAGTTTAATCTCGAGGCGCTCGGCGACCTTCTGGATCATCCAGGGGACCTCTGGTTTCATCTCTATGCTCTGGACGACCTTCTCTATCGTCTGGGTCGACTTTCGCTGTCATCTCGATGGTCTGCGGAGCCGCTCTATACTCCGGGAGGACTTCTCCTTGCAGCTCTATGGTCTGAAGGACAGTCTTTAGCATCGGGGAGGACTTTCTGGCTCATCTCTATGCTCTGGAGGACCTTCTCTGTCATCCGGGAGGACTGTGTCGGCTAGTTTGGTGCTTTGGACGAGGTCGGTTTTTGCCGCGCTGGGTTTTGCTTTTTACACTTTTGTGTGCTGTGTACAATTTTGTTTGAATGATTGTGTTTGCATTTCTCGTTGTTTATTGTTTCTTTTGTTTTGTAGGGGGTGCCAGAAAAATGTAACTGCTTTGAATAATTAGTTGATTCAGTTTCATAACAAGATGGGAATTGCCCTTCCATGTGGGAGGAATGAATTGTTATAGGAAGATGTGGTGTTACTATTTTAATCATTGCTTCCTCCCACCTGGGAGGGTGTATGTATATATTTGTATACATATTTATATAGTACAAAGGAAAAAAAACCAAATAACAAACACTATAAAAAAATGAACTAAAAAAAAATTAAAAAATGGTAAGGCTGGTGCAGCAGTAGCAACCAGCTCCTACCCTGGGAGTAATTTCTTTTTTAATTTAAATTAATTATGACTCCCAGGGATAATTGTCATAATTGTCATTTTGTTTTCATTTCTACATGTCTGCAAAGGAAAAATTTCAATTCCACCTGGAACCTGCAAAGAAACAAAGCACCCCCACACCATCATAAAACGTTAGATACATTCCAAACGCACCGCTCATTCAGCTACCACCCAAACCACGCCTCGGTCTCGGCCGATCCGTTCCACCACCAGCACGCCACAACGGACCGTCGCCCTGCCTCTGCGGCGCTCCCTGGGAACGGTGTTCCCGAGGGCCTCAAAAAAAAAAAAAAAAAAAAAAAAATCGCCCTGCCTGAGAAAACCCCGGCCCGAGCCTGACCTCCGCCCAAACCTTGGCGATGATCATCGCCTCGCAGAGCAGCCGGGACCGGGGAAAAAAAAACGCAGCGGGGGGGAGGGAAATGCCCCAGCTGGGGTTTTTTTATTCTATAGTATATATGAAATAAATTACTCTCAACATTACATACGACCTGCAATAAAATACTTCACACGTACAAGGTTAGGCACATTCAGGAACCGAACAATCCTTCAACCACCGCTCACTCAAACCACTACACTTACACCACCCAGCTGCCACTGCAGCACAGCCCCCCGGTTCCAGAGCTATCCCTGCAACTGCCTCGCCGCGCACCTCTAAACAACCTTGGGCTCCGTACGATTCCCAAGTTTCACCTTCCGTTACGGCAAGGCGAAGAAGACGCTTCGCTACGTGCGCCGGTCCAGCCTCCGGCACCCGCAAAACACAACAGAAGTAACTGCGGCACCTGTCTACAGCTGCTTGCCTCGAGATGGCCCGTACAATCTTTGCCTACAGATACTGTACAAATGGACGTATCACCGTGAGGCTATGCTACCCCCAACTCCAATATCGCAACGCTCCTGGGCAGAGCGGCTCCAACCCCGACACACAGACAGACACTGCACACAGATGCCACAAACGACGTGACCTCGAGACCCGAGAAGATCACGAGCGGGAACGACTCCGGTAGGGAAGATGCCTCCGGCACGGAACCCCTACGGTGCCTGCCGTGGCCCAGGAGATAAAACTACCATCTAAAAAAGATAAATGGATGCATGACAAGCCAGGATTTAAGACCTAAGACCATTAAGGAACCAGGGATGAAACCCCTGAAGACGACCGTAGAAACGTAACTCTCAAAAGCAGACCTGCGGAGACCGCCCGGCCGGCCACCGCAACAGACGATCCCTCGGAAACATCTGGAACGCGACGCTTCCCGGACACGTCCGTGCTTTAAGCTACGACGGCAAGATAAGCAGGGCTCAAGAAGCGCTATGCCGATGAGGCGATGCGTTCGAGACCCTCGGGAGGCTTACCGAGGGGCCCGATGATCACAAAGAGCTACGGAAACATCGAGACCTGAGAAAGCCATGGTACGAGACACAGAAGACAGACAGACTACGCAAAAGCAAAACGCACAGACACAGGATGGAACTGCCCTGCTCAGCAAACGTCAGCAGCGCGCTAACAACAGTAACCCGCTCCTTTGCCCTTCCCAAAGGAGACTGCTCCTGGACAGGCCTCTCCCCGACACCAACTTTAGAACCCCTCCCTGCAATTCCTATCCTTGTTACCTCCTCAGCCCTGATCCCGCAACTGAGCTTTCAGAGGGCCAGGGATCTGAATCCACCCTCAAAAAAAAAAGAAAACCACCACACACCTAACTAGAACATTCCTGCACTCACCCAGTTCCTCTTCATCATCTAAAACAAAACAAAAAAAAAAAAAAAACACAAAACCCACAAAACCCACAAAACCCACAAAACCCACAAAACCCACAAAACCCACAAAACCCACAAAACCCACAAAACCCACAAAACCCACAAAACCCACAAAACCCACAAAACCCACAAAACCCACAAAACCCACAAAACCCACAAAACCCACAAAACCCACAAAACCCACAAAACCCACAAAACCCACAAAAACCACCCAAAACAAACAAAAAAAACAACACCAAACTCCCAACCCACAAACCCACAACCCACTAACAAACTAAAACACAGCGCTGGTATTCAGCATCGGTCTGGTTACTGCCAACCGCTTCTGCGACACCCTCCTCCTCAAAAGCACCCTACCGCTCCGCTCACCTGCTCCACGCCTATTCTAAAGAAAGATGCTGCGACTGTCACTCGGTGCGCCTAGGATGCCAGGAGACACAAAGTGCCCGTGGCACCGGGCAGAGCACGGGAAGCTGAAAGGTCCTTGAGTGGTGTCAGCGCTACTTAGCGACAAACAAAACGTCAGCGTGTTACCAACATGATGCTCATCCGAAATCCAAAAGGCAGCACTGTGCCAGCTACTAGGAAGAACCTTAACTCTCTGCCAGCCGAAAGCAGGACGCTTTGAACAGCAAGGGCGACTGAAGAAATAAGGAAAAAACTTAATAAATAAATAGCGACAGGGAGCTCCATCAGGGAAGGAAAATTTAGAAAGCGAGGGCACTAAGGGAAGAGAAGAAACAATTAAACCCAGCTAAACCCCCAGGGGAAAAGTCAACCTAGAACATGGAAAAAGCCACAGGGATTAGGGAAATAAATGGGAAAATTAAAAAACAGGACAGCGAACTAGAGGGACGGAGAAGGAAGATTCAAAAAACGAGGGCCCTAAGGAAAGACAAGAAAGAATTAAAACAGAAATACAGGGGAATAAAGGCAGCAAAGAGGAGAAAAGGAGTCAGGAAAGTGTTTAAAGGAAGCGGCGATTAAGAACATCGGGAAGTGATTTAAAAACCCGCATGGGTGAACTAAAACGGAGACGGAAAAAAGGGAAAAAGACAGAAAATTATTTTTTAATAATTTATATAATACAGCAGATACAGGTTTGTATTTTGAAATCCTCCTTTTTAAAAACTTATTGACTGAAAAAGCACACAGCTTTTATGACGAAAACAAAGCCTGTTTCTTCTGAACTCTTGCAAACATTGCCTTTCCTCTTTTAGGATAAAATGGTTTTCCCGATATCCTTTCCTAGTAAGCGCACAGAAACACAAGATTGCGCTTTCGGGAAGGCAAAATAAACGGAGGGAAGCTGACTTTGCACAGGCGTTAACACGCTCCAGCGCAGACCTTCTTTGACTTTTAGTATCTGCCTTAAAACAGTTCCTAGAAAAACTACAGAAGGAAGGAGAGCCGGCACATTCTTGACGTTAACTTTGAAGTCCGTACTACAAGCGCCTTCGGAAAAACGCGGACACGCATCGCGGACGTACCTTGTACTCGCAGACCGCTATGGAGCCTTTCCGTCCGTCTTGCACTTTCACGGCAGAAGAAAGGGCGACCACGGTGAAACGGCGGCAGCTGACGCTCTGCTGAAAGAGGAAAAAAAAAAACCCGTAGCATAAAGCTGGGTAGGAGTCCCAAGCTTCCTGGTTTTGTGAAGTTTTGCAAAGACTACAACCGAGGGAAGGAAAAAATAGCCGTTTGGAACATATTGCCAAACAACATTTGGCCGTAAAACTCGGATGCGTTTGACACGCGCCCATTTTTTGGGAACTTGCTATTTGCTTCCCGTTATCGTTGTTCTTCCTTCAGAACCTCTGCTTGTAGCCAACTTGATTTGCTACCGGTTCAAGCGCTTCCCTTCCCGGTATTACTGGCACACGGACCCAGGCAAGTCACTGAACCGCTCTTCTGAACTTCTCCAAACGACAATTACAGCCACGAGAGAGGAGTTCAAGAGAGGAAAAGGAGAGGTCGGGCAGCAAAAGAGCCCTGCAGGCTGCCACCAGTCAACACTGCGCTCTTTTTTTTCTTTTAAATCCACCCCCCCCCCGCCCCCAAATACAAACAAAACCAACCCCCACGACCTTGTATTTTTTGCCTTTGGGAGCTCATCCCTGTCTCAGCACGAAGCGCAGACGACCCGTATCCCGATTTGCACGTGACGAATCCGTGTTCGGAAGAAATAGGCCAGATCCGTAAGACTGGTGTTATTTTGCGGGTTTTAACAATCGCAACGCAATCGCATCGACCGACGCGTTTGTGACAAAACTCATTAACTTCTAAACGCAGCACCTCCTTGGGTAAAAAAACGTGTTTGAGACTGAAAACAAAATG
The DNA here is from genome assembly GCF_965183815.1 of Platalea leucorodia. NCBI lineage: Eukaryota > Metazoa > Chordata > Aves > Pelecaniformes > Threskiornithidae > Platalea > Platalea leucorodia. Next base: position 155,539 of record NW_028121387.1, read on the forward strand.
ATGATTCAGAGCTCCCACTCCTGATGGAGCCGTGGGGAAAGGAAGGAAAGTGAAGACAAACAGCAGCAACATCAAGTGAAATTCGCCTCCAATTCCGAGCACGTGCCTAAGAGACTCTGCAAGTCCACACCTCAATCCTAGGAGCGACTAGCCCTTTTCTGGAAGGACAAACTTCCTTACTTCAAAGTCCTAGACCGAAGGCTCCACGGAACAGAACGTGGACCGAGCCACAGGACACCGTGCCATCCACGCCCGAACGGCAAAGAAAAATCACGGAAAACTAAACTTAAGTATCAGTTCCCATCGAGCTTCATTCCTTACGTTTCCACTGGCACCTAGGTGCTCAAAAATGAACTCTACTGACACCGCGTATTACTAACAATTGACTTCTGCGTATCAAAACAAAAGGCTATTTCCAGCTCGCCCATCCAATTAGCACGACCAACCAGAAGTGAAACACCGGAGCCTAAAGAAGGGAACAGGCAGCTCTTCATTTCTCCTAGAGCAAAGTCTGTTCTTTTGCCTGGAAGGCAAACATCCGTAACTCCCAAGGGAGCACTGCAGGAACGAGGTGCGCTCTCTTACCTGCAGTTTGTCCTCGGCTTTTCTGCACGGGCAGCAGATTTGCCTTTCCTCTGGCTTTGATGTGGCGCACCCGTGGCGTCCTTGAACCGGCAAGTGTTTCTCCCCGCTCCCGCAGCCCCAGACGCGCCATTACCTGAGCAGCGAGCGGAATCAAGCACGCAGGATTTTCTGCATGGGACGCAGAAGGTGACGCTGGAAAGGAGGAGGCAAAAAGAGAAGCGGTTTGCCCGGCAGCCACGACCATAGAAACTACACCTGCCGGCATGGCCCGGGGAACCAACGTGGCCGACCAAAAGCCCCGGGCTCCAAGATGCCGCGAGACGCAGCCCTCCCTGCTTTTGGACCCTGCGGGGACACCGTTCCCCACGCCACCGCCGCACGTGGAAGCCCCGCCGAGCCCCCAGCGCGGCTCCGGGCAGCCCCCGCCACCGGCTCCGGCCGGCGCCCCCCCACCGGCGCCGACCCGGCGCCCCCCCGCCGCCCGGCCCCGGAGCTCAGCGGCTCGGCGCGGCGCCCCCCCACCGCCCGGCCCCGGAGCTCAGCGGCTCGGCTCGGCGCGGCGCCCCCCCGCCGCCCGGCCCCGGAGCTCAGCGGCTCGGCGCGGCGCGGCGCCCCCCCGCCGCCCGGCCCCGGAGCTCAGCGGCTCGGCGCGGCGCGGCTCGGCGCCCCCCCGCCGCCCGGCCCCGGAGCTCAGCGGCTCGGCGCGGCGCGGCGCCCCCCCACCGCCCGGCACAAGCGGCGCGGCGCGGCTCGGCGCGGCTCCCCCCCGCCGCCCGGCCCCGGAGCGGCGCGGCGCGGCTCGGCGCGGCTCCCCCCCGCCGCCCGGCCCCGGAGCGGCGCGGCGCGGCTCGGCGCGGCTCCCCCCCGCCGCCCGGCCCCGGAGCGGCGCGGCTCGGCGCGGCGCGGCTCCCCCCCGCCGCCCGGCCCCGGAGCGGCGCGGCTCGGCGCGGCGCGGCTCCCCCCCGCCGCCCGGCCCCGGAGCGGCGCGGCTCGGCGCGGCGCGGCTCCCCCCCGCCGCCCGGCCCCGGAGCGGCGCGGCTCGGCGCGGCGCGGCTCCCCCCCGCCGCCCGGCCCCGGAGCGGCGCGGCTCGGCGCGGCGCGGCTCCCCCCCGCCGCCCGGCCCCGGAGCGGCGCGGCTCGGCGCGGCGCGGCTCCCCCCCGCCGCCCGGCCCCGGAGCGGCGCGGCTCGGCGCGGCGCGGCTCCCCCCCGCCGCCCGGCCCCGGAGCGGCGCGGCTCGGCGCGGCGCGGCTCCCCCCCGCCGCCCGGCCCCGGAGCGGCGCGGCTCGGCGCGGCGCGGCTCCCCCCCGCCGCCCGGCCCCGGAGCGGCGCGGCGCGGCTCGGCGCGGCTCCCCCCCGCCGCCCGGCCCCGGAGCGGCGCGGCTCGGCGCGGCGCGGCTCCCCCCCGCCGCCCGGCCCCGGAGCGGCGCGGCTCGGCGCGGCGCGGCTCCCCCCCGCCGCCCGGCCCCGGAGCGGCGCGGCTCGGCGCGGCGCGGCTCCCCCCCGCCGCCCGGCCCCGGAGCGGCGCGGCTCGGCGCGGCGCGGCTCCCCCCCGCCGCCCGGCCCCGGAGCGGCGCGGCTCGGCGCGGCGCGGCTCCCCCCCGCCGCCCGGCCCCGGAGCGGCGCGGCTCGGCGCGGCGCGGCTCCCCCCCGCCGCCCGGCCCCGGAGCGGCGCGGCTCGGCGCGGCGCGGCTCCCCCCCGCCGCCCGGCCCCGGAGCGGCGCGGCGCGGCTCGGCTCCCCCCCGCCGCCCGGCCCCGGAGCAGCGCGGCTCGGCGCGGCGCGGCTCGGCGCCCCCCCCGCCGCCCGGCCCCGGAGCTCAGCGGCTCGGCGCGGCGCCCCCCCACCGCCCGGCACAAGCGGCGCGGCGCGGCTCGGCGCGGCTCCCCCCCGCCGCCCGGCCCCGGAGCGGCGCGGCTCGGCGCGGCGCCCCCCCGGACCGGCTCCAGGAAGCTCCGCCCGCCCGGCTCCCACACGGCACCGCACCCTCCCCGCTCCGTGCCTCCCGCCGCCCTCCTCGGGGCTTTCCCCGCTCACCTCCTCGCTGCCTGCAACCGCAGCCCAACGACCGCGCCGCTCCCCTCCGCCCCGGGCTCACCCCGGCCCCTCTGCGCGGGGAACCTCCGCCCACCGCGCCATTCCCGCCCCCGACGCACCGCGCATGCGCTGGCGAAGCTCCGCCCTCCCCGCGGCAAACCCCGCCCTCTGCAGCAAAGCTCCGCCCTGCACACACCACGCATGCGCCAGCGAAGCTCCGCCCTCCCCGCGGCAAGGCTCCGCCCCACGCGGCAAAGCTCCGCCCTGACACAGCGCGCATGCGCCCGTGGAGCTCCGCCCTCACACGGCAAAGCTCCGCCTTACCACCGCAACGCTCCGCCCCCCGCGGCTAAGCTCCGCCCCCCGACACAGCACGCATGCGCTAGCGAAGCTCCGCCCTCCACGCGGCAAGGCTCCGCCCCATGCCGCAAAGCTCCGCCCCGACACAGCGCGCATGCGCCCGTGGAGCTCCGCCCTCACACGGCAGCGCTCCGCCCCCCGCGGCTAAGCTCCGCCCCTGACACAGCACGCATGCTCGGCCAAAGCCCCGCCCTTCAGGGCAAAGCTCCGCCCTCCCACTGCAAAGCTCCGCCCCCCATGCACTGCGCATGCGCCAGTGAGGCTCCGCCCTCACGCGGCAAAGCTCCGCCTTACCACCGCAACGCTCCGCCCCCCGCGGCTAAGCTCCGCCCCCGACACAGCACGCATGCTCGGCCAAAGCTCCGCCCTTCAGGGCAAAACTCCGCCCCCCCCGCGGCAAGGCTCCGCCCCCTACACACCACGCATGCGCGGTGAAGCTCCGCCTTACCACCGCAAGGCTCCGCCCCCCGCGGCTAAGCTCCGCCCTGACACACCGCATGGCGTGGTCTCCAGGGGCGGGGCCTGTCGCTAGGGGTGGTGCCCTTCCCCTGCCGGGGAGCTCCAGGGGCGGGGCCCGTCCCTAGGGGCGGGGCCGCTCCACACCAGGACGGGGGCGTGGGCCGGGGCGGGGCTGCAGCGGAGGCCGAGGCGGCCGTGCCAGCAGCAGCCAGCACCTCCCGGGCGGCGAGAGCGGCGCTTCCTTACCGGGAAGCAGCAACGGCTGCGGCGGCATCGCCCCGCGGGCGCCGCGCTGTCGCATGCCCGGTACCGGCCACCGGCACCGGGGAGCACGTGGACGCCACCGCCCCTGCGCGGCTCCCGGCCTGCAGTACCCGCTTTTGGACGCCAGGCGGCAGCACCGAGGCACGGCCAAAACGCCCCACCGCCCCCGGGCGCCACCCGAGCTGCAGTACCCGCTTTTGGACGCCAGGCGGCAGCACCACACCGAGCCCCGCGCCCCGAGCGCTCCCCGCGGGGACAAAGGACTCGCACCCCGGCCCGCCTTGGGCCGCCCGCAGCCGCCGCCGCCGCCTTACGGGGGGGGGGGGGGGGGGCCACAAGCCTCGCCCTTCTCTGCCCCTGCTCCCGCTCACAGCCCACGCAGCCAGAGCCATTGCCTCGCCCCCAAAAAGCACCCAAGCGGCTCGAGCATTTCAGTCCTCTGCACTTGACAGCTCGCAGAGGGCTGCTGGCCCTTTCTCTCCCCGCCCCTCACCCCAGGACCCAGCCGGGGGAAGCAGCGCAGGGAACCTGGTCAATACCTTTGCCTTGGCTCGGCTTTTTTGCCCCCAGAGTAAGCCCCCGGGATTGCTGGATTCATCTGCAGGTGGCATCAGGGGTGGGAGAGTGACACCAGCGAGCCAACAGACCCTGGAGAGATTTTATTAAAAAAAAAGAAAAAAAAAGTGACACTGATGACATCCTGAAGGCACGCGAGGAGATACTGAAAGCTGCTTTGTGTGAGAGGGGCAGCTACGATTATCAGGAAGCGGTGCACGCGAGCAGACCGCCGGCAAGCGCGCGATCTGCGAGCGAGCGATACGCCGGTGACCCTCGGGCTCTGCCGCGGTGCCCTCCGCTCATCCTGCGCACGCCCCGGGCTTCCCGCGCAGGGCTTGCCACTTAAATAAGACCTGCGCGATGTTACTTACCACCCTGCCCTGCGGCACGCAAAGGAATTAGACGTGAAACAGGGAAAGCAAAGAGGCCCGTCGGCTGGCCGCACCAGATGGCCCTAGAGCCCTGCCGGTTCCCTCGCCGCTCTGGACGGCAGCGCAGCTCTGCGCTCCCTGCCGCTCCCGCCAGCGAGCGCGGCGCCTGCGCTTTGACCGCCTGCGGCGCGCCAGACTCGGGAGGCTGGAGGGGCTGGTCCGCCGAGGCGGCGGCTGAGCCGCTCGCTTCCTTCGGCTGCCTCATTTGCCGCCTTCAAACAACCACTTCCACGCTCCCTTTCTTTGTTTCAGACCCCTCTCAACATCTCCTGGCCTGCAAGCCATTTGCAGCAAGCAACACGGCTGAAATACCGTGCTGCTAGAGACCTAGCTGTCGTCTTGCTCCCACGTCCAAAGGCTTTGGGAACCTGAACCCCCTGCTTGTTTTGGCATCGAGACTGCGAGGCGAGAAACACGCCTGGACTCCAACAAGCCAGACGCCTGCCCCGTCGCTCAGCACGGTGCTACGCGGCTGCCCGACCGACACCTTCTGCCGCTAAAACCAGAGCGCGGTTCCCTTCTGAAGAGCCACCGGCAGCGCGGAGAGTCCCTCGCCTTTCCCTGCGCCAGGTCCCCCGGGAACAGCGTCTCGCTCGGACCGGAGCGTGCGGCAGCCTCCGGTCGTCCCAGCCCCTCGCCCGTCCAGAAAGCGCCTGCCTGTAGCAGCGGCAGAACCGCTGCTGCCCAGGGGGGAAAGGAACGGCTCGGGGTGAAGCTCCCCAGGCTGCCCGTGGCCCGTGCGGAGCTGGGGGTCCAGAAGCAAAGGGGTTAGGGGAGGGGTGGAGCAGGGGAGCGGGGGCGCGAGACTGGAGGGCAGGGGACGCGGGGGGCACGGCCCAGGGAAAAAAAAAAAAAAAAACCCGCACGGGGGGAAAAGCCTTGTGTGGGGGGACGTTCGGGTGGAGAGCACTCGGGAGGGCGGAGAGACACGCAGAGGAGGACAGGGGGGAGGAGACGGACACGGACGGACGGACGGACGGCGGCTATGTGTGGGTACAAAGGTGCACGGGGGGACACGGGTGGGGATGACCTACACCAGGGGGTCCACCCGGCATAATCCACAGCAGATAACTCACCTGGGATAACCCGCAACGGATATTCCGCTCCGGAGAAGGAATCCACGCCAGATAATCCCCAGCAATGCCCCTCAAACTGTCCGCGGTTCACCCCAGATTTGGCCCAAATTGGCGCCGGTTTTTCGTTTGGGGTTTTTTTGTTTGTTGTTGTTCTTCTTTTTTGTTTTTTCTTTTACATCATACAAAACTTGGGGGTTTCTGCTTTTCCAAAATATTCAGTTCTGGGGTTCTCCGGCGCTTTTCCACATCATAACAATGGGTCATTTTTGGTTTTCTGCGTTAAAATGCGGGGGGGCGGGGGGGGTGTGAGTGTGTGCGTGTGCGGTGTGGTGTGTTTGTGCTTGCTTTCCAGCTGCACAAATCCAGGCGGATTCAGCTTTCCTGGGAGCCCCAAACTGTGTTGCTCTTGGATATTGGATATTTTGCTCTTGGACTTGCATATTTTGACACTTTGATATCTTCGACTTCTCTCTTTAGACTTCGGTATCTACTTACAATCCTACCTCTTTAGACTTAGTTATCTGTTTACACTTCCATAGAACCTTTACTTCGATTACACGGGATACCTACTTAGGCTTACTCGGTGACACAGGGTAAGCGTAGGTACTTCTACCTATCCAGACTGACTTCTGGTTTAAATTCCTTCACCTACATCATCTCTTTTTGCATTTTAAACTCCTTTATTTCTTAACATAGAGACAAGTTCTTTTTTATTTTAAAACCCTATCTATCTCCATTGAGATTTTTTAATAATTTCTATAACATAGCAGGTACAGGTTCGTATTTTGAAATCCTTTTACATATATATATACACACACATAAAAACGAATATTATTTTTCAATATATATATATAAAGGCGAGAGATTTTTCTCTACTGCAATGCCTCGCACCCGTATTTCCAGTTCTTCACATGGTTAATCACACACACACACACGAGTTTTCAGGCATTTTGGGACTGTGACCCCCCTTCTCTGGGGGGAAACCTCCCCGTGACACCTTCATCCCCCACTCACCTGCTCCTCTGTTTCATCATCACGCCCCCGCCCCCCGTGACGTTGGGGGGCCCCAAATGACATCATCACCCCCCAGGCCCCTCCACACTTTTTAATCACCCCCCCCCAAAAAGGCACAGAACAAGGAAAACAGCTACTTTAATAATGCCATTTACATATGTAGGCGCCCCCCCGAAAAGGGGAGCTCCGCCAGAAAAATAAAATGGGGGCAGCCCCCCCAAACGGCTGCAGCCCCCCCCGGCCCCCGGCCCGCAAGCCGGCGGCTGCCCCACGCCGCGGGGGGAGCCTGCCGGGGGACGGTGCCGCACCTCTCGCTCAGGCTCTGCTCTGCCGTGCTCCCCCTCCGTTCCCGCGCTGGGACGGGCTCCCCGGGGCAACGAACCTCCCCGCTCCCTCTTGGCCCGGGACTCGCCCCACCACGCAGCCCTCGCTGCCGCACCCGCGGGGCACCCGCCGGAGACAGAGCCGGGAGCCTCCAGGCACGGGGCCGGCCCCTTACCCTCGGGACGCTTCACGACAGGCAGGCCAACCTGGGCCGGGGGGTACCTAGCGAGCATCACGAGACGCTTGCAACAAGACACCTGAAAAACAAAAAGCCCAAGCGATATTTCAGCATGTGAAAAAAATAGCACAGCAGTGAGTAGAGGAATTCAGTCAGAGCAAGGGAGAGGAGAGCAGTTGAGCTCAAGGAGGATTCGAGGTAAGCAGGTCAGCTCCAAATACAAGACATCCTTTAAAAGCTAGAGCGACCTGAACGCTTCCCATCAGCATTAAGAGTAACCGGTACGATTCCGAACATGTTCTTCGCATACAAGCACACGCTCTTGCCGGCGTTGGAAAACGTCTCACCCCTTCCTTACGGCACGGCTGCAGGGAGACGACCCTGCGAGGCTGCAGGACGAGGGCGTACCGCAATCAGAATCTACGCTTACAGGTCCGCCGCAACAGCTACGGCCCTCGCAGCTGCTGCTGCACATCTTGCTGGCTCGGTCGACAAAGCTGGAAGCGAAGCGTAACGCTTTCGAGGGGAAAAGGAAAAGCAAAGGACAAATCGCAGCAATTCGCTTCATACTAAAAAAGCTGTGCGTGTGTTTATAAACATCCAATAAAAATACTTCTGCTGGAGAAGGACTGGATTTTCCTTTGGCGTTAATTTAACTTGCACAGCTGTGAATCGATACCAGTAGATTATCTGTCTCCAAGATACGCAGTTATCATTTGACCAGGGGTTTTTTGCGCCTTACGTCATTAGGAGCGACATCTGGCCAGCCGCGCCGCCCAAGAGAGATGCTGCTGAACTGCCAGGGAAACGCACCCTTGAAAGCCAGACAGAAAGTACTTCAGAGCACTCCGTCAAAAGAGCGGGGGGGAAAACACCCCGTAACGTTCAGTTGCCTCTCCTGGTCAACGTTCAGAACAAATACCTAACTGCTTAAACACACCTAAGCAATTGTACGCCACAGCTAGTTGGCAGTTACAGCTGAAACAACGCAAGGCAGTTTGTAGATCCAATTTTAACTTTTTTTTCCTAAAGTTACATCTAGGAGAGAAAAATCCATGACAGAAGAGATCCCCCATGCGGTTTTACTTTGGGGGCAGAATCCAATCCCCGGGGCTGCAACGCGTAAGGCTACCAAAAAGGACCGGCAGATTTGCTAACGCTTTTGGCTGCGCCGAAGCATGCAGAGGAACGCGTGTTGATGACATCTCGGCTGTTGCAACTGAGAACCAGCGATGCCATCAACTTCTGGAAGACGTGCTGTGCTCGGGTCTTTGGAAGCAAACGGACTTTTTTTTTTTTTTTTTTTTTAAGAGAGTGGAAAGTCTTGCTGCTGCTGACTTCCACTGCCAAGCGCATCATCTCTGAAGATCCCCACTCTGATGGGGCGCTCATAAAACACAACTTCTTTGAATGAGAAAGATTTCCATTCTGGAAAATCTCTTTCCAGCTGAAGTAAGAAATCACACGCTGTAGGTTAAGAAAAAAGGATGCTGCCGAAGCAGTAACTCACCGAAACCACGTCAGGACTCGCTGTCGCTACTTACAAGGCTGGCAATGCTTCTCGGGAAAGCGACGCCGATTCCTCCTCTTTTGTCCACGTCTCTCCTTGGACCTTGATCGCTTTTAGTACGGACGCTAGTATCGCAGTAAGCTTTTCAAGACCTACTGTAAGATATTTTAAAAACTTATTGACTGAAAAAGCACACAGCTTTTATGACAAAAACAAAGCCTGTTTCTTCCGAACGCCTGAACTCTCACAAACATTGTCTTTCCTCTTTTACGACGCAATTATTTTCCCAATAGCATTTCCTAGTAAGCGCACAGAAACACAAGATTGCGCTTTCAGGAAGGCAAAATAAACGGAGGGAAGCCGATTCTGCACAGGCGTTAACACGCTCCAGCGCAGACCTTCTTTGACTTTTAGTATCTGCCTTAAAACAGTTCCTAGAAAAACTACAGAAGGAAGGAGAGCCGGCACATTCTTGACGTTAACTTTGAAGTCCGTACTACAAGCGCCTTAGGAAAAACACGGACACGCATCGCGGACGTACCTTGTACTCGCAAGACCGCTATGGAGCCTTTCCGTCCGTCTTGCACTTTCACGGCAGAAGAAAGGGCGACCACGGTGAAACGGCGGCAGCTGACGCTCTGCTGAAAGAGGAAAAAAAAAAAACCCGTAGCATAAAGCTGGGTAGGAGTCCCAAGCTTCCTGGTTTTGTGAAGTTTTGCAAAGACTACAACCGAGGGAAGGAAAAAATAGCCGTTTGGAACATATTGCCAAACAACATTTGGCCGTAAAACTCGGATGCGTTTGACACGCGCCCATTTTTTGGGAACTTGCTATTTGCTTCCCGTTATCGTTGTTCTTCCTTCAGAACCTCTGCTTGTAGCCAACTTGATTTGCTACCAGTTCAAGCGCTTCCCTTCCCGGTATTACTGGCACACGGACCCAGGCAAGTCACTGAACCGCTCTTCTGAACTTCTCCAAACGACAATTACAGCCACGAAAGAGGAGTTCAAGAGAGGAAAAGGAGAGGTCGGGCAGCAAAAGAGCCCTGCAGGCTGCCACCAGTCAACACTGCGCTCTTTTTTCTCTTTTAAATCCACCCTCCCCCGCCCCCAAATACAAACAAAAACAACCCCCACGACCTTGTATTTTTTGCCTTTGGGAGCTCATCCCTGTCTCAGCACGAAGCGCAGACGACCCGTATCCCGATTTGCACGTGACGAATCCGTGTTCGGAAGAAACAGGCCAGATCCGTAAGACTGGTGTTATTTTGCGGGTTTTAACAATCGCAACGCAATCGCATCGACCGACGCGTTTGTGACAAAACTCATTAACTTCTAAACGCAGCACCTCCTTGGGTAAAAAAACGTGTTTGAGACTGAAAACAAAATGATGACTCAGAGCTCCCACTCCTGATGGAGCCGTGGGGAAAGGAAGGAAAGTGAAGACAAACAGCAGCAACATCAAGTGAAATTCGCCTCCAATTCCGAGCACGTGCCTAAGAGACTCTGCAAGTCCACACCTCAATCCTAGGAGCGACTAGCCCTTTTCTGGAAGGACAAACTTCCTTACTTCAAAGTCCTAGACCGAAGGCTCCACGGAACAGAACGTGGACCGAGCCACAGGACACCGTGCCATCCACGCCCGAACGGCAAAGAAAAATCACGGAAAACTAAACTTAAGTATCAGTTCCCATCGAGCTTCATTCCTTACGTTTCCACTGGCACCTAGGTGCTCAAAAATGAACTCTACTGACACCGCGTATTACTAACAATTGACTTCTGCGTATCAAAACAAAAGGCTATTTCCAGCTCGCCCATCCAATTAGCACGACCAACCAGAAGTGAAACACCGGAGCCTAAAGAAGGGAACAGGCAGCTCTTCATTTCTCCTAGAGCAAAGTCTGTTCTTTTGCCTGGAAGGCAAACATCCGTAACTCCCAAGGGAGCACTGCAGGAACGAGGTGCGCTCTCTTACCTGCAGTTTGTCCTCGGCTTTTCTGCACGGGCAGCAGATTTGCCTTTCCTCTGGCTTTGATGTGGCGCACCCGTGGCGTCCTTGAACCGGCAAGTGTTTCTCCCCGCTCCCGCAGCCCCATACACGCCATTACCTGAGCAGCGAGCGGAATCAAGCACGCAGGATTTTCTGCACGGGACGCAGAAGGTGACGCTGGAAAGGAGGAGGCAAAAAGAGAAGCGGTTTGCCCGGCAGCCACGACCATAGAAACTACACCTGCCGGCATGGCCCGGGGAACCAACGTGGCCGACCAAAAGCCCCGGGCTCCAAGATGCCGCGAGACGCAGCCCTCCCTGCTTTTGACCCTGCGGGGACACCGTTCCCCACGCCATCGCCGCACGTGGAAGCCCCGCCGAGCCCCCAGCGCGGCTCCGGGCAGCCCCCGCCACCGGCTCCGGCCGGCCTCCCACCACCGGCGCCGACCCGGCGACCCCCGCCGCACGGCCCCGGAGCGGCGTGGTGCCTCCCCGCCGCCCGGCCCCGGAGCGGCGCGGCGCGGCGCCTCCCCGCCGCCCGGCCCCGGAGCGGCGCGGCTCGGCGCGGCGCCTCCCCGCCGCCCGGCCCCGGAGCGGCGCGGCTCGGCGCGGCGCCTCCCCGCCGCCCGGCCCCGGAGCGGCGCGGCTCGGCGCGGCGCGGCTCCCCCCCGCCGCCCGGCCCCGGAGCGGCGCGGCTCGGCGCGGCGCGGCTCCCCCCCGCCGCCCGGCCCCGGAGCGGCGCGGCTCGGCGCGGCGCGGCTCCCCCCCGCCGCCCGGCCCCGGAGCGGCGCGGCTCGGCGCGGCTCCCCCCCGCCGCCCGGCCCCGGAGCGGCGCGGCTCGGCGCGGCGCCTCCCCGCCGCCCGGCCCCGGAGCGGCGCGGCTCGGCGCGGCGCGGCTCCCCCCCGCCGCCCGGCCCCGGAGCGGCGCGGCTCGGCGCGGCGCGGCTCCCCCCCGCCGCCCGGCCCCGGAGCTCAGCGGCTCGGCGCGGCTCCCCCCCGCCGCCCGGCCCCGGAGCGGCGCGGCTCGGCGCGGCTCCCCCCCGCCGCCCGGCCCCGGAGCGGCGCGGCTCGGCGCGGCGCCCCCCCGCCGCCCGGCCCCGGAGCGGCGCGGCGCCTCCCCGCCGCCCGGCCCCGGAGCGGCGCGGCGCCTCCCCGCCGCCCGGCCCCGGAGCGGCGCGGCTCCCCCCCGCCGCCCTGCCCCGGATCGGCGCGGCCCCCCCCCGCCGCCCGGCCCCGGAGCTCAGCGGCCCCCCCCCCGCCGCCCGGCCCCGGAGCTCAGCGGCCCCCCCCCCGCCGCCCGGCCCCGGAGCGGCGCGGCGTGGCTCGGCGCCCCCCCGCCGCCCGGCCCCCGAGCGGAGCGGCGCGGCGCCCCCGGCCCCGACCGGCTCCAGGAAGCTCCGCCCGCCGGCTCCCACACGGCACCGCACCTTCCCCGCTCCGTGCCTCCCGCCGGCCCGGCCGCTCCCCCGCAGGCACCGCCGTCCTCCTCGGGGCTTTCCCCGCTCACCTCCTCGCTGCCTGCAGCCGCAGCCCAACGACCGCGCCGCTCCGCTCCGCGCGGGGAACCTCCGCCCACCGCCCCATGCCCGCCCCCGGCGCACCGCGCATGCGCCGGTTGGGACTGCCAGTTTAATCTCGAGGCGCTCGGCGACCTTCTGGATCATCCAGGGGACCTCTGGTTTCATCTCTATGCTCTGGACGACCTTCTCTATCGTCTGGGTCGACTTTCGCTGTCATCTCGATGGTCTGCGGAGCCGCTCTATACTCCGGGAGGACTTCTCCTTGCAGCTCTATGGTCTGAAGGACAGTCTTTAGCATCGGGGAGGACTTTCTGGCTCATCTCTATGCTCTGGAGGACCTTCTCTGTCATCCGGGAGGACTGTGTCGGCTAGTTTGGTGCTTTGGACGAGGTCGGTTTTTGCCGCGCTGGGTTTTGCTTTTTACACTTTTGTGTGCTGTGTACAATTTTGTTTGAATGATTGTGTTTGCATTTCTCGTTGTTTATTGTTTCTTTTATTTTGTAGGGGGTGCCAGAAAAATGTAACTGCTTTGAATAATTAGTTGATTCAGTTTCATAACAAGATGGGAATTGCCCTTCCATGTGGGAGGAATGAATTGTTATAGGAAGATGTGGTGTTACTATTTTAATCATTGCTTCCTCCCACCTGGGAGGGTGTATGTATATATTTGTATACATATTTATATAGTACAAAGGAAAAAAAACCAAATAACAAACACTATAAAAAAATGAACTAAAAAAAAATTAAAAAATGGTAAGGCTGGTGCAGCAGTAGCAACCAGCTCCTACCCTGGGAGTAATTTCTTTTTTAATTTAAATTAATTATGACTCCCAGGGATAATTGTCATAATTGTCATTTTGTTTTCATTTCTACATGTCTGCAAAGGAAAAATTTCAATTCCACCTGGAACCTGCAAAGAAACAAAGCACCCCCACACCATCATAAAACGTTAGATACATTCCAAACGCACCGCTCATTCAGCTACCACCCAAACCACGCCTCGGTCTCGGCCGATCCGTTCCACCACCAGCACGCCACAACGGACCGTCGCCCTGCCTCTGCGGCGCTCCCTGGGAACGGTGTTCCCGAGGGCCTCAAAAAAAAAAAAAAAAAAAAAAAAATCGCCCTGCCTGAGAAAACCCCGGCCCGAGCCTGACCTCCGCCCAAACCTTGGCGATGATCATCGCCTCGCAGAGCAGCCGGGACCGGGGGAAAAAAAACGCAGCGGGGGGGAGGGAAATGCCCCAGCTGGGGTTTTTTTATTCTATAGTATATATGAAATAAATTACTCTCAACATTACATACGACCTGCAATAAAATACTTCACACGTACAAGGTTAGGCACATTCAGGAACCGAACAATCCTTCAACCACCGCTCACTCAAACCACTACACTTACACCACCCAGCTGCCACTGCAGCACAGCCCCCCGGTTCCAGAGCTATCCCTGCAACTGCCTCGCCGCGCACCTCTAAACAACCTTGGGCTCCGTACGATTCCCAAGTTTCACCTTCCGTTACGGCAAGGCGAAGAAGACGCTTCGCTACGTGCGCCGGTCCAGCCTCCGGCACCCGCAAAACACAACAGAAGTAACTGCGGCACCTGTCTACAGCTGCTTGCCTCGAGATGGCCCGTACAATCTTTGCCTACAGATACTGTACAAATGGACGTATCACCGTGAGGCTATGCTACCCCCAACTCCAATATCGCAACGCTCCTGGGCAGAGCGGCTCCAACCCCGACACACAGACAGACACTGCACACAGATGCCACAAACGACGTGACCTCGAGACCCGAGAAGATCACGAGCGGGAACGACTCCGGTAGGGAAGATGCCTCCGGCACGGAACCCCTACGGTGCCTGCCGTGGCCCAGGAGATAAAACTACCATCTAAAAAAGATAAATGGATGCATGACAAGCCAGGATTTAAGACCTAAGACCATTAAGGAACCAGGGATGAAACCCCTGAAGACGACCGTAGAAACGTAACTCTCAAAAGCAGACCTGCGGAGACCGCCCGGCCGGCCACCGCAACAGACGATCCCTCGGAAACATCTGGAACGCGACGCTTCCCGGACACGTCCGTGCTTTAAGCTACGACGGCAAGATAAGCAGGGCTCAAGAAGCGCTATGCCGATGAGGCGATGCGTTCGAGACCCTCGGGAGGCTTACCGAGGGGCCCGATGATCACAAAGAGCTACGGAAACATCGAGACCTGAGAAAGCCATGGTACGAGACACAGAAGACAGACAGACTACGCAAAAGCAAAACGCACAGACACAGGATGGAACTGCCCTGCTCAGCAAACGTCAGCAGCGCGCTAACAACAGTAACCCGCTCCTTTGCCCTTCCCAAAGGAGACTGCTCCTGGACAGGCCTCTCCCCGACACCAACTTTAGAACCCCTCCCTGCAATTCCTATCCTTGTTACCTCCTCAGCCCTGATCCCGCAACTGAGCTTTCAGAGGGCCAGGGATCTGAATCCACCCTCAAAAAAAAAAGAAAACCACCACACACCTAACTAGAACATTCCTGCACTCACCCAGTTCCTCTTAATCATCTAAAACAAAACAAAAAAAAAAAAAAAACACAAAAACCACAAAAACCACAACAAAACCCAACAAAACCCAACAAAACCCAACAAAACCCAACAAAACCCAACAAAACCCAACAAAACCCAACAAAACCCAACAAAACCCAACAAAACCCAACAAAACCCAACAAAACCCAACAAAACCCAACAAAACCCAACAAAACCCAACAAAACCCAACAAAACCCAACAAAACCCAACAAAACCCAACAAAACCCAACAAAACCCAACAAAACCCAACAAAACCCAACAAAACCCAACAAAACCCAACAAAACCCAACAAAACCCAACAAAACCCAACAAAACCCAACAAAACCCAACAAAACCCAACAAAACCCAACAAAACCCAACAAAACCCAACAAAACCCAACAAAACCCAACAAAACCCAACAAAACCCAACAAAACCCAACAAAACCCAACAAAACCCAACAAAACCCAACAAAACCCAACAAAACCCAACAAAACCCAACAAAACCCAACAAAACCCAACAAAACCCAACAAAACCCAACAAAACCCAACAAAACCCAACAAAACCCAACAAAACCCAACAAAACCCAACAAAACCCAACAAAACCCAACAAAACCCAACAAAACCCAACAAAACCCAACAAAACCCAACAAAACCCAACAAAACCCAACAAAACCCAACAAAAACCAACAAAAACCAACAAAAACCAACAAAAACCAACAAAAACCAACAAAAACCAACAAAAAAACCAACAAAAAAACCAACACCAAACTCCCAACCCACAAACCCACAACCCACTAACAAACTAAAACACAGCGCTGGTATTCAGCATCGGTCTGGTTACTGCCAACCGCTTCTGCGACACCCTCCTCCTCAAAAGCACCGTACCGCTCCGCTCACCTGCTACACGCCTATTCTAAAGAAAGATGCTGCGACTGTCACTCGGTGCGCCTAGGATGCCAGGAGACACAAAGTGCCCGTGGCACCGGGCAGAGCACGGGAAGCTGAAAGGTCCTTGAGTGGTGTCAGCGCTACTTAGCGACAAACAAAACGTCAGCGTGTTACCAACATGATGCTCATCCGAAATCCAAAAGGCAGCACTGTGCCAGCTACTAGGAAGAACCTTAACTCTCTGCCAGCCGAAAGCAGGACGCTTTGAACAGCAAGGGCGACTGAAGAAATAAGGAAAAAACTTAATAAATAGCGACAGGGAGCTCCATCAGGGAAGGAAAATTTAGAAAGCGAGGGCACTAAGGGAAGAGAAGAAACAATTAAACCCAGCTAAACCCCCAGGGGAAAAGTCAACCTAGAACATGGAAAAAGCCACAGGGATTAGGGAAATAAATGGGAAAATTAAAAAACAGGACAGCGAACTAGAGGGACGGAGAAGGAAGATTCAAAAAACGAGGGCCCTAAGGAAAGACAAGAAAGAATTAAAACAGAAATACAGGGGAATAAAGGCAGCAAAGAGGAGAAAAGGAGTCAGGAAAGTGTTTAAAGGAAGCGGCGATTAAGAACATCGGGAAGTGATTTAAAAACCCGCATGGGTGAACTAAAACGGAGACGGAAAAAAGGGAAAAAGACAGAAAATTATTTTTTAATAATTTATATAATACAGCAGATACAGGTTTGTATTTTGAAATCCTCCTTTTTAAAAACTTATTGACTGAAAAAGCACACAGCTTTTATGACGAAAACAAAGCCTGTTTCTTCTGAACTCTTGCAAACATTGCCTTTCCTCTTTTAGGATAAAATGGTTTTCCCGATATCCTTTCCTAGTAAGCGCACAGAAACACAAGATTGCGCTTTCGGGAAGGCAAAATAAACGGAGGGAAGCCGACTTTGCACAGGCGTTAACACGCTCCAGCGCAGACCTTCTTTGACTTTTAGTATCTGCCTTAAAACAGTTCCTAGAAAAACTACAGAAGGAAGGAGAGCCGGCACATTCTTGACGTTAACTTTGAAGTCCGTACTACAAGCGCCTTCGGAAAAACGCGGACACGCATCGCGGACGTACCTTGTACTCGCAGACCGCTATGGAGCCTTTCCGTCCGTCTTGCACTTTCACGGCAGAAGAAAGGGCGACCACGGTGAAACGGCGGCAGCTGACGCTCTGCTGAAAGAGGAAAAAAAAAAACCCGTAGCATAAAGCTGGGTAGGAGTCCCAAGCTTCCTGGTTTTGTGAAGTTTTGCAAAGACTACAACCGAGGGAAGGAAAAAATAGCCGTTTGGAACATATTGCCAAACAACATTTGGCCGTAAAACTCGGATGCGTTTGACACGCGCCCATTTTTTGGGAACTTGCTATTTGCTTCCCGTTATCGTTGTTCTTCCTTCAGAACCTCTGCTTGTAGCCAACTTGATTTGCTACCGGTTCAAGCGCTTCCCTTCCCGGTATTACTGGCACACGGACCCAGGCAAGTCACTGAACCGCTCTTCTGAACTTCTCCAAACGACAATTACAGCCACGAGAGAGGAGTTCAAGAGAGGAAAAGGAGAGGTCGGGCAGCAAAAGAGCCCTGCAGGCTGCCACCAGTCAACACTGCGCTCTTTTTTTTCTTTTAAATCCACCCCCCCCGCCCCCAAATACAAACAAAACCAACCCCCACGACCTTGTATTTTTTGCCTTTGGGAGCTCATCCCTGTCTCAGCACGAAGCGCAGACGACCCGTATCCCGATTTGCACGTGACGAATCCGTGTTCGGAAGAAATAGGCCAGATCCGTAAGACTGGTGTTATTTTGCGGGTTTTAACAATCGCAACGCAATCGCATCGACCGACGCGTTTGTGACAAAACTCATTAACTTCTAAACGCAGCACCTCCTTGGGTAAAAAAACGTGTTTGAGACTGAAAACAAAATGATGACTCAGAGCTCCCACTCCTGATGGAGCCGTGGGGAAAGGAAGGAAAGTGAAGACAAACAGCAGCAACATCAAGTGAAATTCGCCTCCAATTCCGAGCACGTGCCTAAGAGACTCTGCAAGTCCACACCTCAATCCTAGGAGCGACTAGCCCTTTTCTGGAAGGACAAACTTCCTTACTTCAAAGTCCTAGACCGAAGGCTCCACGGAACAGAACGTGGACCGAGCCACAGGACACCGTGCCATCCACGCCCGAACGGCAAAGAAAAATCACGGAAAACTAAACTTAAGTATCAGTTCCCATCGAGCTTCATTCCTTACGTTTCCACTGGCACCTAGGTGCTCAAAAATGAACTCTACTGACACCACGTATTACTAACAATTTACTTCTGCGTATCAAAACAAAAGGCTATTTCCAGCTCGCCCATCCAATTAGCACGACCAACCAGAAGTGAAACACCGGAGCCTAAAGAAGGGAACAGGCAGCTCTTCATTTCTCCTAGAGCAAAGTCTGTTCTTTTGCCTGGAAGGCAAACATCCGTAACTCCCAAGGGAGCACTGCAGGAACGAGGTGCGCTCTCTTACCTGCAGTTTGTCCTCGGCTTTTCTGCACGGGCAGCAGATTTGCCTTTCCTCTGGCTTTGATGTGGCGCACCCGTGGCGTCCTTGAACCGGCAAGTGTTTCTCCCCGCTCCCGCAGCCCCAGACGCGCCATTACCTGAGCAGCGAGCGGAATCAAGCACGCAGGATTTTCTGCATGGGACGCAGAAGGTGACGCTGGAAAGGAGGAGGCAAAAAGAGAAGCGGTTTGCCCGGCAGCCACGACCATAGAAACTACACCTGCCGGCATGGCCCGGGGAACCAACGTGGCCGACCAAAAGCCCCGGGCTCCAAGATGCCGCGAGACGCAGCCCTCCCTGCTTTTGGACCCTGCGGGGACACCGTTCCCCACGCCACCGCCGCACGTGGAAGCCCCGCCGAGCCCCCAGCGCGGCTCCGGGCAGCCCCCGCCACCGGCTCCGGCCGGCGCCCCCCCACCGGCGCCGACCCGGCGCCCCCCCGCCGCCCGGCCCCGGAGCTCAGCGGCTCGGCGCGGCGCCCCCCCACCGCCCGGCCCCGGAGCTCAGCGGCTCGGCGCGGCGCCTCCCCGCCGCCCGGCCCCGGAGCTCAGCGGCTCGGCGCGGCGCGGCGCCCCCCCGCCGCCCGGCCCCGGAGCGGCGCGGCTCGGCGCGGCGCGGCTCGGCGCCCCCCCGCCGCCCGGCCCCGGAGCGGCGCGGCTCGGCGCGGCGCGGCTCCCCCCCGCCGCCCGGCCCCGGAGCGGCGCGGCTCGGCGCGGCGCGGCTCCCCCCCGCCGCCCGGCCCCGGAGCGGCGCGGCTCGGCGCGGCGCGGCTCCCCCCCGCCGCCCGGCCCCGGAGCGGCGCGGCTCGGCGCGGCGCGGCTCCCCCCCGCCGCCCGGCCCCGGAGCTCAGCGGCTCGGCGCGGCGCGGCTCCCCCCCGCCGCCCGGCCCCGGAGCTCAGCGGCTCGGCGCGGCGCGGCTCCCCCCCGCCGCCCGGCCCCGGAGCGGCGCGGCTCGGCGCGGCTCCCCCCCGCCGCCCGGCCCCGGAGCAGCGCGGCTCGGCGCGGCGCGGCTCGGCGCCCCCCCGCCGCCCGGCCCCGGAGCGGCGCGGCTCGGCGCGGCGCCCCCCCGGACCGGCTCCAGGAAGCTCCGCCCGCCCGGCTCCCACACGGCACCGCACCCTCCCCGCTCCGTGCCTCCCGCCGCCCTCCTCGGGGCTTTCCCCGCTCACCTCCTCGCTGCCTGCAACCGCAGCCCAACGACCGCGCCGCTCCCCTCCGCCCCGGGCTCACCCCGGCCCCTCCGCGCGGGGAACCTCCGCCCACCGCGCCATTCCCGCCCCCGACGCACCGCGCATGCGCTGGCGAAGCTCCGCCCTCCCCGCGGCAAACCCCGCCCTCTGCAGCAAAGCTCCGCCCTGCACACACCACGCATGCGCCAGCGAAGCTCCGCCCTCCCCGCGGCAAGGCTCCGCCCCACGCGGCAAAGCTCCGCCCTGACACAGCGCGCATGCGCCCGTGGAGCTCCGCCCTCACACGGCAAAGCTCCGCCTTACCACCGCAACGCTCCGCCCCCCGCGGCTAAGCTCCGCCCCCCGACACAGCACGCATGCGCTAGCGAAGCTCCGCCCTCCACGCGGCAAGGCTCCGCCCCACGCCGCAAAGCTCCGCCCCGACACAGCGCGCATGCGCCCGTGGAGCTCCGCCCTCACACGGCAGCGCTCCGCCCCCCGCGGCTAAGCTCCGCCCCGACACAGCACGCATGCTCGGCCAAAGCCCCGCCCTTCAGGGCAAAGCTCCGCCCTCCCACTGCAAAGCTCCGCCCCCCCATGCACTGCGCATGCGCCAGTGAGGCTCCGCCCTCACGCGGCAAAGCTCCGCCTTACCACCGCAACGCTCCGCCCCCCGCGGCTAAGCTCCGCCCCCGACACAGCACGCATGCTCGGCCAAAGCTCCGCCCTTCAGGGCAAAACTCCGCCCCCCCCGCGGCAAGGCTCCGCCCCCTACACACCACGCATGCGCGGTGAAGCTCCGCCTTACCACCGCAAGGCTCCGCCCCCCACGGCTAAGCTCCGCCCTGACACACCGCATGGCGTGGTCTCCAGGGGCGGGGCCTGTCGCTAGGGGTGGTGCCCTTCCCCTGCCGGGGAGCTCCAGGGGCGGGGCCCGTCCCTAGGGGCGGGGCCGCTCCACACCAGGACGGGGGCGTGGGCCGGGGCGGGGCTGCAGCGGAGGCCGAGGCGGCCGTGCCAGCAGCAGCCAGCACCTCCCGGGCGGCGAGAGCGGCGCTTCCTTACCGGGAAGCAGCAACGGCTGCGGCGGCATCGCCCCGCGGGCGCCGCGCTGTCGCATGCCCGGTACCGGCCACCGGCACCGGGGAGCACGTGGACGCCACCGCCCCTGCGCGGCTCCCGGCCTGCAGTACCCGCTTTTGGACGCCAGGCGGCAGCACCGAGGCACGGCCAAAACGCCCCACCGCCCCCGGGCGCCACCCGAGCTGCAGTACCCGCTTTTGGACGCCAGGCGGCAGCACCACACCGAGCCCCGCGCCCCGAGCGCTCCCCGCGGGGACAAAGGACTCGCACCCCGGCCCGCCTTGGGCCGCCCGCAGCCGCCGCCGCCGCCTTACGGGGGGGGGGGGGGGGGGGGCCACAAGCCTCGCCCTTCTCTGCCCCTGCTCCCGCTCACAGCCCACGCAGCCAGAGCCATTGCCTCGCCCCCAAAAAGCACCCAAGCGGCTCGAGCATTTCAGTCCTCTGCACTTGACAGCTCGCAGAGGGCTGCTGGCCCTTTCTCTCCCCGCCCCTCACCCCAGGACCCAGCCGGGGGAAGCAGCGCAGGGAACCTGGTCAATACCTTTGCCTTGGCTCGGCTTTTTTGCCCCCAGAGTAAGCCCCCGGGATTGCTGGATTCATCTGCAGGTGGCATCAGGGGTGGGAGAGTGACACCAGCGAGCCAACAGACCCTGGAGAGATTTTATTAAAAAAAAAGAAAAAAAAAGTGACACTGAAGTCACGCGAGGAGATACTGAAAGCTGCTTTGTGTGAGAGGGGCAGCTACGATTATCAGGAAGCGGTGCACGCGAGCAGACCGCCGGCAAGCGCGCGATCTGCGAGCGAGCGATACGCCGGTGACCCTCGGGCTCTGCCGCGGTGCCCTCCGCTCATCCTGCGCACGCCCCGGGCTTCCCGCGCAGGGCTTGCCACTTAAATAAGACCTGCGCGATGTTACTTACCACCCTGCCCTGCGGCACGCAAAGGAATTAGACGTGAAACAGGGAAAGCAAAGAGGCCCGTCGGCTGGCCGCACCAGATGGCCCTAGAGCCCTGCCGGTTCCCTCGCCGCTCTGGACGGCAGCGCAGCTCTGCGCTCCCTGCCGCTCCCGCCAGCGAGCGCGGCGCCTGCGCTTTGACCGCCTGCGGCGCGCCAGACTCGGGAGGCTGGAGGGGCTGGTCCGCCGAGGCGGCGGCTGAGCCGCTCGCTTCCTTCGGCTGCCTCATTTGCCGCCTTCAAACAACCACTTCCACGCTCCCTTTCTTTGTTTCAGACCCCTCTCAACATCTCCTGGCCTGCAAGCCATTTGCAGCAAGCAACACGGCTGAAATACCGTGCTGCTAGAGACCTAGCTGTCGTCTTGCTCCCACGTCCAAAGGCTTTGGGAACCTGAACCCCCTGCTTGTTTTGGCATCGAGACTGCGAGGCGAGAAACACGCCTGGACTCCAACAAGCCAGACGCCTGCCCCGTCGCTCAGCACGGTGCTACGCGGCTGCCCAACCGACACCTTCTGCCGCTAAAACCAGAGCGCGGTTCCCTTCTGAAGAGCCACCGGCAGCGCGGAGAGTCCCTCGCCTTTCCCTGCGCCAGGTCCCCCGGGAACAGCGTCTCGCTCGGACCGGAGCGTGCGGCAGCCTCCGGTCGTCCCAGCCCCTCGCCCGTCCAGAAAGCGCCTGCCTGTAGCAGCGGCAGAACCGCTGCTGCCCAGGGGGGAAAGGAACGGCTCGGGGTGAAGCTCCCCAGGCTGCCCGTGGCCCGTGCGGAGCTGGGGGTCCAGAAGCAAAGGGGTTAGGGGAGGGGTGGAGCAGGGGAGCGGGGGCGCGAGACTGGAGGGCAGGGGACGCGGGGGGCACGGCCCAGGGAAAAAAAAAAAAAAAAACCCGCACGGGGGGAAAAGCCTTGTGTGGGGGGACGTTCGGGTGGAGAGCACTCGGGAGGGCGGAGAGACACGCAGAGGAGGACAGGGGGGAGGAGACGGACACGGACGGACGGACGGACGGCGGCTATGTGTGGGTACAAAGGTGCACGGGGGGACACGGGTGGGGATGACCTACACCAGGGGGTCCACCCGGCATAATCCACAGCAGATAACTCACCTGGGATAACCCGCAACGGATATTCCGCTCCGGAGAAGGAATCCACGCCAGATAATCCCCAGCAATGCCCCTCAAACTGTCCGTGGTTCACCCCAGATTTGGCCCAAATTGGCGCCGGTTTTTCGTTTGGGGTTTTTTTGTTTGTTGTTGTTCTTCTTTTTTGTTTTTTCTTTTACGTCATACAAAACTTGGGGGTTTCTGCTTTTCCAAAATATTCAGTTCTGGGGTTCTCCGGCGCTTTTCCACATCATAACAATGGGTCATTTTTGGTTTTCTGCGTTAAAATGCGGGGGGGCGGGGGGGGTGTGAGTGTGTGCGTGTGCGGTGTGGTGTGTTTGTGCTTGCTTTCCAGCTGCACAAATCCAGGCGGATTCAGCTTTCCTGGGAGCCCCAAACTGTGTTGCTCTTGGATATTGGATATTTTGCTCTTGGACTTGCATATTTTGACACTTTGATATCTTCGACTTCTCTCTTTAGACTTCGGTATCTACTTACAATCCTACCTCTTTAGACTTAGTTATCTGTTTACACTTCCATAGAACCTTTACTTCGATTACACGGGATACCTACTTAGGCTTACTCGGTGACACAGGGTAAGCGTAGGTACTTCTACCTATCCAGACTGACTTCTGGTTTAAATTCCTTCACCTACATCATCTCTTTTTGCATTTTAAACTCCTTTATTTCTTAACATAGAGACAAGTTCTTTTTTATTTTAAAACCCTATCTATCTCCATTGAGATTTTTTAATAATTTCTATAACATAGCAGGTACAGGTTTGTATTTTGAAATCCTTTTACATATATATATATACACACACACATAAAAACGAATATTATTTTTCAATATATATATATATAAAGGCGAGAGATTTTTTTCTACTGCAATGCCTCGCACCCGTATTTCCAGTTCTTCACATGGTTAATCACACACACACACACACACACACACGAGTTTTCAGGCGTTTTGGGACTGTGACCCCCCTTCTCTGGGGGGAAACCTCCCCGTGACACCTTCATCCCCCACTCACCTGCTCCTCTGTTTCATCATCACGCCCCCGCCCCCCGTGACGTTGGGGGGCCCCAAATGACATCATCACCCCCCAGGCCCCTCCACACTTTTTAATCACCCCCCCCCAAAAAGGCACAGAACAAGGAAAACAGCTACTTTAATAATGCCATTTACATATGTAGGCGCCCCCCCGAAAAGGGGAGCTCCGCCAGAAAAATAAAATGGGGGCAGCCCCCCCAAACGGCTGCAGCCCCCCCCGGCCCCCGGCCCGCAAGCCGGCGGCTGCCCCACGCCGCGGGGGGAGCCTGCCGGGGGACGGTGCCGCACCTCTCGCTCAGGCTCTGCTCTGCCGTGCTCCCCCTCCGTTCCCGCGCTGGGACGGGCTCCCCGGGGCAACGAACCTCCCCGCTCCCTCTTGGCCCGGGACTCGCCCCACCACGCAGCCCTCGCTGCCGCACCCGCGGGGCACCCGCCGGAGACAGAGCCGGGAGCCTCCAGGCACGGGGCCGGCCCCTTACCCTCGGGACGCTTCACGACAGGCAGGCCAACCTGGGCCGGGGGGTACCTAGCGAGCACCACGAGACGCTTGCAACAAGACACCTGAAAAACAAAAAGCCCAAGCGATATTTCAGCATGTGAAAAAAATAGCACAGCAGCGAGTACAGGAATTCAGTCAGAGCAAGGGAGAGGAGAGCAGCTGAGCTCAAGGAGGATTCGAGGTAAGCAGGTCAGCTCCAAATACAAGACATCCTTTAAAAGCTAGAGCGACCTGAACGCTTCCCATCAGCATTAAGACTAACCGGTACGATTCCGAACATGTTCTTCGCATACAAGCACACGCTCTTGCCGGCGTTGGAAAACGTCTCACCCCTTCCTTACGGCACGGCTGCAGGGAGACGACCCTGCGAGGCTGCAGGACGAGGGCGTACCGCAATCAGAATCTACGCTTACAGGTCCGCCGCAACAGCTACGGCCCTCGCAGCTGCTGCTGCACATCTTGCTGGCTCGGTCGACAAAGCTGGAAGCGAAGCGTAACGCTTTCGAGGGGAAAAGGAAAAGCAAAGGACAAATCGCAGCAATTCGCTTCATACTAAAAAAGCTGTGCGTGTGTTTATAAACATCCAATAAAAATACTTCTGCTGGAGAAGGACTGGATTTTCCTTTGGCGTTAATTTAACTTGCACAGCTGTGAATCGATACCAGTAGATTATCTGTCTCCAAGATACGCAGTCATCATTTGACCAGGGGTTTTTTGCGCCTTACGTCATTAGGAGCGACATCTGGCCAGCCGCGCCGCCCAAGAGAGATGCTGCTGAACTGCCAGGGAAACGCACCCTTGAAAGCCAGACAGAAAGAAAGTACTTCAGAGCACTCCGTCAAAAGAGCGGGGGGGAAAACACCCCGTAACGTTCAGTTGCCTCTCCTGGTCAACGTTCAGAACAAATACCTAACTGCTTAAACACACCTAAGCAATTGTACGCCACAGCTAGTTGGCAGTTACAGCTGAAACAACGCAAGGCAGTTTGTAGATCCAATTTTAACTTTTTTTTCCTGAAGTTACATCTAGGAGAGAAAAATCCGTGACAGAAGAGATCCCCCATACGGTTTTACTTTGGGGGCAGAATCCAATCCCCGGGGCTGCAACGCGTAAGGCTACCAAAAAGGACCGGCAGATTTGCTAACGCTTTTGGCTGCGCCGAAGCACGCAGAGGAACGCGTGTTGATGACATCTCGGCTGTTGCAACTGAGAACCAGCGATGCCATCAACTTCTGGAAGACGTGCTGTGCTCGGGTCTTTGGAAGCAAACGGACTTTTTTTTTTTTTTTTTTTTTTAAGAGAGTGGAAAGTCTTGCTGCTGCTGACTTCCACTGCCAAGCGCATCATCTCTGAAGATCCCCACTCTGATGGGGAGCTCATAAAACACAACTTCTTTGAATGAGAAAGATTTCCATTCTGGAAAATCTCTTTCCAGCTGAAGTAAGAAATCACACGCTGTAGGTTAAGAAAAAAGGATGCTGCCGAAGCAGTAACTCACCGAAACCACGTCAGGACTCGCTGTCGCTACTTACAAGGCTGGCAATGCTTCTCGAGAAAGCGACGCCGATTCCTCCTCTTTTGTCCACGTCTCTCCTTGGACCTTGATCGCTTTTAGTACGGACGCTAGTATCGCAGTAAGCTTTTCAAGACCTACTGTAAGATATTTTAAAAACTTATTGACTGAAAAAGCACACAGCTTTTATGACAAAAACAAAGCCTGTTTCTTCCGAACGCCTGAACTCTCACAAACATTGTCTTTCCTCTTTTAGGATAAAATGGTTTTCCCGATATCCTTTCCTAGTAAGCGCACAGAAACACAAGATTGCGCTTTCGGGAAGGCAAAATAAACGGAGGGAAGCCGACTTTGCACAGGCGTTAACACGCTCCAGCGCAGACCTTCTTTGACTTTTAGTATCTGCCTTAAAACAGTTCCTAGAAAAACTACAGAAGGAAGGAGAGCCGGCACATTCTTGACGTTAACTTTGAAGTCCGTACTACAAGCGCCTTAGGAAAAACGCGGACACGCATCGCGGACGTACCTTGTACTCGCAGACCGCTATGGAGCCTTTCCGTCCGTCTTGCACTTTCACGGCAGAAGAAAGGGCGACCACGGTGAAACGGCGGCAGCTGACACTCTGCTGAGAGAGGAAAAAAAAAAACCCGTAGCATAAAGCTGGGTAGGAGTCCCAAGCTTCCTGGTTTTGTGAAGTTTTGCAAAGACTACAACCGAGGGAAGGAAAAAATAGCCGTTTGGAACATGTTGCCAAACAACATTTGGCCGTAAAACTCGGATGCGTTTGACACGCGCCCATTTTTTGGGAACTTGCTATTTGCTTCCCGTTATCGTTGTTCTTCCTTCAGAACCTCTGCTTGTAGCCAACTTGATTTGCTACCGGTTCAAGCGCTTCCCTTCCCGGTATTACTGGCACACGGACCCAGGCAAGTCACTGAACCGCTCTTCTGAACTTCTCCAAACGACAATTACAGCCACAAAAGAGGAGTTCAAGAGAGGAAAAGGAGAGGTCGGGCAGCAAAAGAGCCCTGCAGGCTGCCACCAGTCAACACTGCGCTCTTTTTTTTCTTTTAAATCCACCCCCCCCCCCGCCCCCAAATACAAACAAAAACAACCCCCACGACCTTGTATTTTTTGCCTTTGGGAGCTCATCCCTGTCTCAGCACGAAGCGCAGACGACCTGTATCCCGATTTGCACGTGACGAATCCGTGTTCGGAAGAAATAGGCCAGATCCGTAAGACTGGTGTTATTTTGCGGGTTTTAACAATCGCAACGCAATCGCATCGACCGACGCGTTTGTGACAAAACTCATTAACTTCTAAACGTAGCACCTCCTTGGGTAAAAAAACGTGTTTGAGACTGAAAACAAAATGATGATTCAGAGCTCCCGCTCCTGATGGAGCCGTGGGGGAAGGAAGGAAAGTGAAGACAAACAGCAGCAACATCAAGTGAAATTCGCCTCCAATTCCGAGCACGTGCCTAAGAGACTCTGCAAGTCCACACCTCAATCCTAGGAGCGACTAGCCCTTTTCTGGAAGGACAAACTTCCTTACTTCAAAGTCCTAGACCGAAGGCTCCACGGAACAGAACGTGGACCGAGCCACAGGACACCGTGCCATCCACGCCCGTACGGCAAAGAAAAATCACGGAAAACTAAATTTAAGTATCAGTTCCCATCGAGCTTCATTCCTTACGTTTCCACTGGCACCTGGGTGCTCAAAAATGAACTCTACTGACACCGCGTATTACTAACAATTTACTTCTGCGTATCAAAACAAAAGGCTATTTCCAGCTCGCCCATCCAATTAGCACGACCAACCAGAAGTGAAACACCGGACCCTAAAGAAGGGAACAGGCAGCTCTTCATTTCTCCTAAGGCAAAGTCTGTTCTTTTGCCTGGAAGGCAAACATCCGTAACTCCCAAGGGAGCACTGCAGGAACGAGGTGCGCTCTCTTACCTGCAGTTTGTCCTCGGCTTTTCTGCACGGGCAGCAGATTTGCCTTTCCTCTGGCTTTGATGTGGCGCACCCGTGGCGTCCTTGAACCGGCAAGTGTTTCTCCCCGCTCCCGCAGCCCCAGACGCGCCATTACCTGAGCAGCGAGCGGAATCAAGCACGCAGGATTTTCTGCACGGGACGCAGAAGGTGACACTGGAAAGGAGGAGGCAAAAGAGAAGCGGTTTGCCCGGCAGCCACGACCATAGAAACTACACCTCCCGGCATGGCCCGGGGAACCAACGTGGCCGACCAAAAGCCCCGGGCTCCAAGATGCCGCGAGACGCAGCCCTCCCTGCTTTTGACCCTGCGGGGACACCGTTCCCCACGCCATCGCCGCACGTGGAAGCCCCGCCGAGCCCCCAGCACGGCTCCGGGCAGCCCCCGCCACTGGCTCCGGCCGGCCTCCCACCACCGGCGCCGACCCGCCGACCCCCGCCGCCCGGCCCCGAAGCGGCGCGGTGCCCCCCGCCGCCCGGCCCCGGAGCGGCGCGGCGCAGCGCCTCCCCGCCGCCCGGCCCCGGAGCGGCGCGGCGCGGCTCGGCGCCTCCCCGCCGCCCGGCCCCGGAGCGGCGCGGCTCGGCGCCCGGCCCCGGAGCGGCTCGGCGCGGCGCGGCGCCTCCCCGCCGCCCGGCCCCGGAGCGGCGCGGCTCGGCGCCCGGCCCCGGAGCGGCGCGGCCCCCCCCCCCGCCGCCCGGCCCCGGAGCGGCGCGGCTCGGCGCCCGGCCCCGGAGCGGCGCGGCGCCTCCCCGCCGCCCGGCCCCGGAGCGGCGCGGCGCCTCCCCGCCGCCCGGCCCCGGAGCGGCGCGGCTCCCCCCCGCCGCCCTGCCCCGGATCGGCGCGGCCCCCCCCCCGCCGCCCTGCCCCGGAGCTCAGCGGCCCCCCCCCCGCCGCCCGGCCCCGGAGCTCAGCGGCCCCCCCCCCGCCGCCCGGCCCCGGAGCGGCGCGGCGCGGCTCGGCGCCCCCCCCGCCGCCCGGCCCCCGAGCGGAGCGGCGCGGCGCCCCCGGCCCCGACCGGCTCCAGGAAGCTCCGCCCGCCGGCTCCCACACGGCACCGCACCTTCCCCGCTCCGTGCCTCCCGCCGGCCCGGCCGCTCCCCCGCAGGCACCGCCGTCCTCCTCGGGGCTTTCCCCGCTCACCTCCTCGCTGCCTGCAGCCGCAGCCCAACGACCGCGCCGCTCCGCTCCGCGCGGGGAACCTCCGCCCACCGCCCCATGCCCGCCCCCGGCGCACCGCGCATGCGCCGGTTGGGACTGCCAGTTTAATCTCGAGGCGCTCGGCGACCTTCTGGATCATCCAGGGGACCTCTGGTTTCATCTCTATGCTCTGGACGACCTTCTCTATCGTCTGGGTCGACTTTCGCTGTCATCTCGATGGTCTGCGGAGCCGCTCTATACTCCGGGAGGACTTCTCCTTGCAGCTCTATGGTCTGAAGGACAGTCTTTAGCATCGGGGAGGACTTTCTGGCTCATCTCTATGCTCTGGAGGACCTTCTCTGTCATCCGGGAGGACTGTGTCGGCTAGTTTGGTGCTTTGGACGAGGTCGGTTTTTGCCGCGCTGGGTTTTGCTTTTTACACTTTTGTGTGCTGTGTACAATTTTGTTTGAATGATTGTGTTTGCATTTCTCGTTGTTTATTGTTTCTTTTGTTTTGTAGGGGGTGCCAGAAAAATGTAACTGCTTTGAATAATTAGTTGATTCAGTTTCATAACAAGATGGGAATTGCCCTTCCATGTGGGAGGAATGAATTGTTATAGGAAGATGTGGTGTTACTATTTTAATCATTGCTTCCTCCCACCTGGGAGGGTGTATGTATATATTTGTATACATATTTATATAGTACAAAGGAAAAAAAACCAAATAACAAACACTATAAAAAAATGAACTAAAAAAAAATTAAAAAATGGTAAGGCTGGTGCAGCAGTAGCAACCAGCTCCTACCCTGGGAGTAATTTCTTTTTTAATTTAAATTAATTATGACTCCCAGGGATAATTGTCATAATTGTCATTTTGTTTTCATTTCTACATGTCTGCAAAGGAAAAATTTCAATTCCACCTGGAACCTGCAAAGAAACAAAGCACCCCCACACCATCATAAAACGTTAGATACATTCCAAACGCACCGCTCATTCAGCTACCACCCAAACCACGCCTCGGTCTCGGCCGATCCGTTCCACCACCAGCACGCCACAACGGACCGTCGCCCTGCCTCTGCGGCGCTCCCTGGGAACGGTGTTCCCGAGGGCCTCAAAAAAAAAAAAAAAAAAAAAAAAATCGCCCTGCCTGAGAAAACCCCGGCCCGAGCCTGACCTCCGCCCAAACCTTGGCGATGATCATCGCCTCGCAGAGCAGCCGGGACCGGGGGAAAAAAAACGCAGCGGGGGGGAGGGAAATGCCCCAGCTGGGGTTTTTTTATTCTATAGTATATATGAAATAAATTACTCTCAACATTACATACGACCTGCAATAAAATACTTCACACGTACAAGGTTAGGCACATTCAGGAACCGAACAATCCTTCAACCACCGCTCACTCAAACCACTACACTTACACCACCCAGCTGCCACTGCAGCACAGCCCCCCGGTTCCAGAGCTATCCCTGCAACTGCCTCGCCGCGCACCTCTAAACAACCTTGGGCTCCGTACGATTCCCAAGTTTCACCTTCCGTTACGGCAAGGCGAAGAAGACGCTTCGCTACGTGCGCCGGTCCAGCCTCCGGCACCCGCAAAACACAACAGAAGTAACTGCGGCACCTGTCTACAGCTGCTTGCCTCGAGATGGCCCGTACAATCTTTGCCTACAGATACTGTACAAATGGACGTATCACCGTGAGGCTATGCTACCCCCAACTCCAATATCGCAACGCTCCTGGGCAGAGCGGCTCCAACCCCGACACACAGACAGACACTGCACACAGATGCCACAAACGACGTGACCTCGAGACCCGAGAAGATCACGAGCGGGAACGACTCCGGTAGGGAAGATGCCTCCGGCACGGAACCCCTACGGTGCCTGCCGTGGCCCAGGAGATAAAACTACCATCTAAAAAAGATAAATGGATGCATGACAAGCCAGGATTTAAGACCTAAGACCATTAAGGAACCAGGGATGAAACCCCTGAAGACGACCGTAGAAACGTAACTCTCAAAAGCAGACCTGCGGAGACCGCCCGGCCGGCCACCGCAACAGACGATCCCTCGGAAACATCTGGAACGCGACGCTTCCCGGACACGTCCGTGCTTTAAGCTACGACGGCAAGATAAGCAGGGCTCAAGAAGCGCTATGCCGATGAGGCGATGCGTTCGAGACCCTCGGGAGGCTTACCGAGGGGCCCGATGATCACAAAGAGCTACGGAAACATCGAGACCTGAGAAAGCCATGGTACGAGACACAGAAGACAGACAGACTACGCAAAAGCAAAACGCACAGACACAGGATGGAACTGCCCTGCTCAGCAAATGTCAGCAGCGCGCTAACAACAGTAACCCGCTCCTTTGCCCTTCCCAAAGGAGACTGCTCCTGGACAGGCCTCTCCCCGACACCAACTTTAGAACCCCTCCCTGCAATTCCTATCCTTGTTACCTCCTCAGCCCTGATCCCGCAACTGAGCTTTCAGAGGGCCAGGGATCTGAATCCACCCTCAAAAAAAAAAGAAAACCACCACACACCTAACTAGAACATTCCTGCACTCACCCAGTTCCTCTTAATCATCTAAAACAAAACAAACAAAAAAAAAAAACACAAAAACCACAAAAACCACAACAAAAACCAACAAAAACCAACAAAAACCAACAAAAACCAACAAAAACCAACAAAAACCAACAAAAACCAACAAAAACCAACAAAAACCAACAAAAACCAACAAAAACCAACAAAAACCAACAAAAACCAACAAAAACCAACAAAAACCAACAAAAACCAACAAAAACCAACAAAAACCAACAAAAACCAACAAAAACCAACAAAAACCAACAAAAACCAACAAAAACCAACAAAAACCAACAAAAACCAACAAAAACCAACAAAAACCAACAAAAACCAACAAAAACCAACAAAAACCAACAAAAACCAACAAAAACCAACAAAAAAACCAACAAAAAAACCAACAAAAAAACCAACAAAAAAACCAACAAAAAAACC
Source organism: Platalea leucorodia (assembly GCF_965183815.1). Taxonomy (NCBI): domain Eukaryota; kingdom Metazoa; phylum Chordata; class Aves; order Pelecaniformes; family Threskiornithidae; genus Platalea; species Platalea leucorodia. The sequence goes on from NW_028121387.1 coordinate 187,390, forward strand.
AACACCAAACTCCCAACCCACAAACCCACAACCCACTAACAAACTAAAACACAGCGCTGGTATTCAGCATCGGTCTGGTTACTGCCAACCGCTTCTGCGACACCCTCCTCCTCAAAAGCACCGTACCGCTCCGCTCACCTGCTACACGCCTATTCTAAAGAAAGATGCTGCGACTGTCACTCGGTGCGCCTAGGATGCCAGGAGACACAAAGTGCCCGTGGCACCGGGCAGAGCACGGGAAGCTGAAAGGTCCTTGAGTGGTGTCAGCGCTACTTAGCGACAAACAAAACGTCAGCGTGTTACCAACATGATGCTCATCCGAAATCCAAAAGGCAGCACTGTGCCAGCTACTAGGAAGAACCTTAACTCTCTGCCAGCCGAAAGCAGGACGCTTTGAACAGCAAGGGCGACTGAAGAAATAAGGAAAAAACTTAATAAATAGCGACAGGGAGCTCCATCAGGGAAGGAAAATTTAGAAAGCGAGGGCACTAAGGGAAGAGAAGAAACAATTAAACCCAGCTAAACCCCCAGGGGAAAAGTCAACCTAGAACATGGAAAAAGCCACAGGGATTAGGGAAATAAATGGGAAAATTAAAAAACAGGACAGCGAACTAGAGGGACGGAGAAGGAAGATTCAAAAAACGAGGGCCCTAAGGAAAGACAAGAAAGAATTAAAACAGAAATACAGGGGAATAAAGGCAGCAAAGAGGAGAAAAGGAGTCAGGAAAGTGTTTAAAGGAAGCGGCGATTAAGAACATCGGGAAGTGATTTAAAAACCCGCATGGGTGAACTAAAACGGAGACGGAAAAAAGGGAAAAAGACAGAAAATTATTTTTTAATAATTTATATAATACAGCAGATACAGGTTTGTATTTTGAAATCCTCCTTTTTAAAAACTTATTGACTGAAAAAGCACACAGCTTTTATGACGAAAACAAAGCCTGTTTCTTCTGAACTCTTGCAAACATTGCCTTTCCTCTTTTAGGATAAAATGGTTTTCCCGATATCCTTTCCTAGTAAGCGCACAGAAACACAAGATTGCGCTTTCGGGAAGGCAAAATAAACGGAGGGAAGCCGACTTTGCACAGGCGTTAACACGCTCCAGCGCAGACCTTCTTTGACTTTTAGTATCTGCCTTAAAACAGTTCCTAGAAAAACTACAGAAGGAAGGAGAGCCGGCACATTCTTGACGTTAACTTTGAAGTCCGTACTACAAGCGCCTTCGGAAAAACGCGGACACGCATCGCGGACGTACCTTGTACTCGCAGACCGCTATGGAGCCTTTCCGTCCGTCTTGCACTTTCACGGCAGAAGAAAGGGCGACCACGGTGAAACGGCGGCAGCTGACGCTCTGCTGAAAGAGGAAAAAAAAAAACCCGTAGCATAAAGCTGGGTAGGAGTCCCAAGCTTCCTGGTTTTGTGAAGTTTTGCAAAGACTACAACCGAGGGAAGGAAAAAATAGCCGTTTGGAACATATTGCCAAACAACATTTGGCCGTAAAACTCGGATGCGTTTGACACGCGCCCATTTTTTGGGAACTTGCTATTTGCTTCCCGTTATCGTTGTTCTTCCTTCAGAACCTCTGCTTGTAGCCAACTTGATTTGCTACCGGTTCAAGCGCTTCCCTTCCCGGTATTACTGGCACACGGACCCAGGCAAGTCACTGAACCGCTCTTCTGAACTTCTCCAAACGACAATTACAGCCACGAGAGAGGAGTTCAAGAGAGGAAAAGGAGAGGTCGGGCAGCAAAAGAGCCCTGCAGGCTGCCACCAGTCAACACTGCGCTCTTTTTTTTCTTTTAAATCCACCCCCCCCGCCCCCAAATACAAACAAAGAAACCCCCACGACCTTGTATTTTTTGCCTTTGGGAGCTCATCCCTGTCTCAGCACGAAGCGCAGACGACCCGTATCCCGATTTGCACGTGACGAATCCGTGTTCGGAAGAAATAGGCCAGATCCGTAAGACTGGTGTTATTTTGCGGGTTTTAACAATCGCAACGCAATCGCATCGACCGACGCGTTTGTGACAAAACTCATTAACTTCTAAACGCAGCACCTCCTTGGGTAAAAAAACGTGTTTGAGACTGAAAACAAAATGATGACTCAGAGCTCCCACTCCTGATGGAGCCGTGGGGAAAGGAAGGAAAGTGAAGACAAACAGCAGCAACATCAAGTGAAATTCGCCTCCAATTCCGAGCACGTGCCTAAGAGACTCTGCAAGTCCACACCTCAATCCTAGGAGCGACTAGCCCTTTTCTGGAAGGACAAACTTCCTTACTTCAAAGTCCTAGACCGAAGGCTCCACGGAACAGAACGTGGACCGAGCCACAGGACACCGTGCCATCCACGCCCGAACGGCAAAGAAAAATCACGGAAAACTAAACTTAAGTATCAGTTCCCATCGAGCTTCATTCCTTACGTTTCCACTGGCACCTAGGTGCTCAAAAATGAACTCTACTGACACCGCGTATTACTAACAATTGACTTCTGCGTATCAAAACAAAAGGCTATTTCCAGCTCGCCCATCCAATTAGCACGACCAACCAGAAGTGAAACACCGGAGCCTAAAGAAGGGAACAGGCAGCTCTTCATTTCTCCTAGAGCAAAGTCTGTTCTTTTGCCTGGAAGGCAAACATCCGTAACTCCCAAGGGAGCACTGCAGGAACGAGGTGCGCTCTCTTACCTGCAGTTTGTCCTCGGCTTTTCTGCACGGGCAGCAGATTTGCCTTTCCTCTGGCTTTGATGTGGCGCACCCGTGGCGTCCTTGAACCGGCAAGTGTTTCTCCCCGCTCCCGCAGCCCCATACACGCCATTACCTGAGCAGCGAGCGGAATCAAGCACGCAGGATTTTCTGCACGGGACGCAGAAGGTGACGCTGGAAAGGAGGAGGCAAAAAGAGAAGCGGTTTGCCCGGCAGCCACGACCATAGAAACTACACCTGCCGGCATGGCCCGGGGAACCAACGTGGCCGACCAAAAGCCCCGGGCTCCAAGATGCCGCGAGACGCAGCCCTCCCTGCTTTTGGACCCTGCGGGGACACCGTTCCCCACGCCACCGCCGCACGTGGAAGCCCCGCCGAGCCCCCAGCGCGGCTCCGGGCAGCCCCCGCCACCGGCTCCGGCCGGCGCCCCCCCCACCGGCGCCGACCCGGCGCCCCCCCCGCCGCCCGGCCCCGGAGCTCAGCGGCTCGGCGCGGCGCCCCCCCACCGCCCGGCCCCGGAGCTCAGCGGCTCGGCGCGGCGCCTCCCCGCCGCCCGGCCCCGGAGCTCAGCGGCTCGGCGCGGCGCGGCGCCCCCCCGCCGCCCGGCCCCGGAGCGGCGCGGCTCGGCGCGGCGCGGCTCGGCGCCCCCCCCGCCGCCCGGCCCCGGAGCGGCGCGGCTCGGCGCGGCGCGGCTCCCCCCCGCCGCCCGGCCCCGGAGCGGCGCGGCTCGGCGCGGCGCGGCTCCCCCCCGCCGCCCGGCCCCGGAGCGGCGCGGCTCGGCGCGGCGCGGCTCCCCCCCGCCGCCCGGCCCCGGAGCGGCGCGGCTCGGCGCGGCGCGGCTCCCCCCCGCCGCCCGGCCCCGGAGCGGCGCGGCTCGGCGCGGCGCGGCTCCCCCCCGCCGCCCGGCCCCGGAGCTCAGCGGCTCGGCGCGGCGCGGCTCCCCCCCGCCGCCCGGCCCCGGAGCGGCGCGGCTCGGCGCGGCTCCCCCCCGCCGCCCGGCCCCGGAGCAGCGCGGCTCGGCGCGGCGCGGCTCGGCGCCCCCCCGCCGCCCGGCCCCCGAGCGGCGCGGCTCGGCGCGGCGCCCCCCCGGACCGGCTCCAGGAAGCTCCGCCCGCCCGGCTCCCACACGGCACCGCACCCTCCCCGCTCCGTGCCTCCCGCCGCCCTCCTCGGGGCTTTCCCCGCTCACCTCCTCGCTGCCTGCAACCGCAGCCCAACGACCGCGCCGCTCCCCTCCGCCCCGGGCTCACCCCGGCCCCTCCGCGCGGGGAACCTCCGCCCACCGCGCCATTCCCGCCCCCGACGCACCGCGCATGCGCTGGCGAAGCTCCGCCCTCCCCGCGGCAAACCCCGCCCTCTGCAGCAAAGCTCCGCCCTGCACACACCACGCATGCGCCAGCGAAGCTCCGCCCTCCCCGCGGCAAGGCTCCGCCCCACGCGGCAAAGCTCCGCCCTGACACAGCGCGCATGCGCCCGTGGAGCTCCGCCCTCACACGGCAAAGCTCCGCCTTACCACCGCAACGCTCCGCCCCCCGCGGCTAAGCTCCGCCCCCCGACACAGCACGCATGCGCTAGCGAAGCTCCGCCCTCCACGCGGCAAGGCTCCGCCCCACGCCGCAAAGCTCCGCCCCGACACAGCGCGCATGCGCCCGTGGAGCTCCGCCCTCACACGGCAGCGCTCCGCCCCCCGCGGCTAAGCTCCGCCCCTGACACAGCACGCATGCTCGGCCAAAGCCCCGCCCTTCAGGGCAAAGCTCCGCCCTCCCACTGCAAAGCTCCGCCCCCCATGCACTGCGCATGCGCCAGTGAGGCTCCGCCCTCACGCGGCAAAGCTCCGCCTTACCACCGCAACGCTCCGCCCCCCGCGGCTAAGCTCCGCCCCCGACACAGCACGCATGCTCGGCCAAAGCTCCGCCCTTCAGGGCAAAACTCCGCCCCCCCCGCGGCAAGGCTCCGCCCCCTACACACCACGCATGCGCGGTGAAGCTCCGCCTTACCACCGCAAGGCTCCGCCCCCCGCGGCTAAGCTCCGCCCTGACACACCGCACGGGGTGGTCTCCAGGGGCGGGGCCTGTCGCTAGGGGTGGTGCCCTTCCCCTGCCGGGGAGCTCCAGGGGCGGGGCCCGTCCCTAGGGGCGGGGCCGCTCCACACCAGGACGGGGGCGTGGGCCGGGGCGGGGCTGCAGCGGAGGCCGAGGCGGCCGTGCCAGCAGCAGCCAGCACCTCCCGGGCGGCGAGAGCGGCGCTTCCTTACCGGGAAGCAGCAACGGCTGCGGCGGCATCGCCCCGCGGGCGCCGCGCTGTCGCATGCCCGGTACCGGCCACCGGCACCGGGGAGCACGTGGACGCCACCGCCCCTGCGCGGCTCCCGGCCTGCAGTACCCGCTTTTGGACGCCAGGCGGCAGCACCGAGGCACGGCCAAAACGCCCCACCGCCCCCGGGCGCCACCCGAGCTGCAGTACCCGCTTTTGGACGCCAGGCGGCAGCACCACACCGAGCCCCGCGCCCCGAGCGCTCCCCGCGGGGACAAAGGACTCGCACCCCGGCCCGCCTTGGGCCGCCCGCAGCCGCCGCCGCCGCCTTACGGGGGGGGGGGGGGGGGGGGGCCACAAGCCTCGCCCTTCTCTGCCCCTGCTCCCGCTCACAGCCCACGCAGCCAGAGCCATTGCCTCGCCCCCAAAAAGCACCCAAGCGGCTCGAGCATTTCAGTCCTCTGCACTTGACAGCTCGCAGAGGGCTGCTGGCCCTTTCTCTCCCCGCCCCTCACCCCAGGACCCAGCCGGGGGAAGCAGCGCAGGGAACCTGGTCAATACCTTTGCCTTGGCTCGGCTTTTTTGCCCCCAGAGTAAGCCCCCGGGATTGCTGGATTCATCTGCAGGTGGCATCAGGGGTGGGAGAGTGACACCAGCGAGCCAACAGACCCTGGAGAGATTTTATTAAAAAAAAAGAAAAAAAAAGTGACACTGAAGTCACGCGAGGAGATACTGAAAGCTGCTTTGTGTGAGAGGGGCAGCTACGATTATCAGGAAGCGGTGCACGCGAGCAGACCGCCGGCAAGCGCGCGATCTGCGAGCAAGCGATACGCCGGTGACCCTCGGGCTCTGCCGCGGTGCCCTCCGCTCATCCTGCGCACGCCCCGGGCTTCCCGCGCAGGGCTTGCCACTTAAATAAGACCTGCGCGATGTTACTTACCACCCTGCCCTGCGGCACGCAAAGGAATTAGACGTGAAACAGGGAAAGCAAAGAGGCCCGTCGGCTGGCCGCACCAGATGGCCGTAGAGCCCTGCCGGTTCCCTCGCCGCTCTGGACGGCAGCGCAGCTCTGCGCTCCCTGCCGCTCCCGCCAGCGAGCGCGGCGCCTGCGCTTTGACCGCCTGCGGCGCGCCAGACTCGGGAGGCTGGAGGGGCTGGTCCGCCGAGGCGGCGGCTGAGCCGCTCGCTTCCTTCGGCTGCCTCATTTGCCGCCTTCAAACAACCACTTCCACGCTCCCTTTCTTTGTTTCAGACCCCTCTCAACATCTCCTGGCCTGCAAGCCATTTGCAGCAAGCAACACGGCTGAAATACCGTGCTGCTAGAGACCTAGCTGTCGTCTTGCTCCCACGTCCAAAGGCTTTGGGAACCTGAACCCCCTGCTTGTTTTGGCATCGAGACTGCGAGGCGAGAAACACGCCTGGACTCCAACAAGCCAGACGCCTGCCCCGTCGCTCAGCACGGTGCTACGCGGCTGCCCGACCGACACCTTCTGCCGCTAAAACCAGAGCGCGGTTCCCTTCTGAAGAGCCACCGGCAGCGCGGAGAGTCCCTCGCCTTTCCCTGCGCCAGGTCCCCCGGGAACAGCGTCTCGCTCGGACCGGAGCGTGCGGCAGCCTCCGGTCGTCCCAGCCCCTCGCCCGTCCAGAAAGCGCCTGCCTGTAGCAGCGGCAGAACCGCTGCTGCCCAGGGGGGAAAGGAACGGCTCGGGGTGAAGCTCCCCAGGCTGCCCGTGGCCCGTGCGGAGCTGGGGGTCCAGAAGCAAAGGGGTTAGGGGAGGGGTGGAGCAGGGGAGCGGGGGCGCGAGACTGGAGGGCAGGGGACGCGGGGGGCACGGCCCAGGGAAAAAAAAAAAAAAAAAACCCGCACGGGGGGAAAAGCCTTGTGTGGGGGGACGTTCGGGTGGAGAGCACTCGGGAGGGCGGAGAGACACGCAGAGGAGGACAGGGGGGAGGAGACGGACACGGACGGACGGACGGACGGCGGCTATGTGTGGGTACAAAGGTGCACGGGGGGACACGGGTGGGGATGACCTACACCAGGGGGTCCACCCGGCATAATCCACAGCAGATAACTCACCTGGGATAACCCGCAACGGATATTCCGCTCCGGAGAAGGAATCCACGCCAGATAATCCCCAGCAATGCCCCTCAAACTGTCCGCGGTTCACCCCAGATTTGGCCCAAATTGGCGCCGGTTTTTCGTTTGGGGTTTTTTTGTTTGTTGTTGTTCTTCTTTTTTGTTTTTTCTTTTACGTCATACAAAACTTGGGGGTTTCTGCTTTTCCAAAATATTCAGTTCTGGGGTTCTCCGGCGCTTTTCCACATCATAACAATGGGTCATTTTTGGTTTTCTGCGTTAAAATGCGGGGGGGCGGGGGGGGTGTGAGTGTGTGCGTGTGCGGTGTGGTGTGTTTGTGCTTGCTTTCCAGCTGCACAAATCCAGGCGGATTCAGCTTTCCTGGGAGCCCCAAACTGTGTTGCTCTTGGATATTGGATATTTTGCTCTTGGACTTGCATATTTTGACACTTTGATATCTTCGACTTCTCTCTTTAGACTTCGGTATCTACTTACAATCCTACCTCTTTAGACTTAGTTATCTGTTTACACTTCCATAGAACCTTTACTTCGATTACACGGGATACCTACTTAGGCTTACTCGGTGACACAGGGTAAGCGTAGGTACTTCTACCTATCCAGACTGACTTCTGGTTTAAATTCCTTCACCTACATCATCTCTTTTTGCATTTTAAACTCCTTTATTTCTTAACATAGAGACAAGTTCTTTTTTATTTTAAAACCCTATCTATCTCCATTGAGATTTTTTAATAATTTCTATAACATAGCAGGTACAGGTTTGTATTTTGAAATCCTTTTACATATATATATATACACACACACATAAAAACGAATATTATTTTTCAATATATATATATATAAAGGCGAGAGATTTTTTTCTACTGCAATGCCTCGCACCCGTATTTCCAGTTCTTCACATGGTTAATCACACACACACACACACACACACACGAGTTTTCAGGCGTTTTGGGACTGTGACCCCCCTTCTCTGGGGGGAAACCTCCCCGTGACACCTTCATCCCCCACTCACCTGCTCCTCTGTTTCATCATCACGCCCCCGCCCCCCGTGACGTTGGGGGGCCCCAAATGACATCATCACCCCCCAGGCCCCTCCACACTTTTTAATCACCCCCCCCCAAAAAGGCACAGAACAAGGAAAACAGCTACTTTAATAATGCCATTTACATATGTAGGCGCCCCCCCGAAAAGGGGAGCTCCGCCAGAAAAATAAAATGGGGGCAGCCCCCCCAAACGGCTGCAGCCCCCCCCGGCCCCCGGCCCGCAAGCCGGCGGCTGCCCCACGCCGCGGGGGGAGCCTGCCGGGGGACGGTGCCGCACCTCTCGCTCAGGCTCTGCTCTGCCGTGCTCCCCCTCCGTTCCCGCGCTGGGACGGGCTCCCCGGGGCAACGAACCTCCCCGCTCCCTCTTGGCCCGGGACTCGCCCCACCACGCAGCCCTCGCTGCCGCACCCGCGGGGCACCCGCCGGAGACAGAGCCGGGAGCCTCCAGGCACGGGGCCGGCCCCTTACCCTCGGGACGCTTCACGACAGGCAGGCCAACCTGGGCCGGGGGGTACCTAGCGAGCATCACGAGACGCTTGCAACAAGACACCTGAAAAACAAAAAGCCCAAGCGATATTTCAGCATGTGAAAAAAATAGCACAGCAGTGAGTAGAGGAATTCAGTCAGAGCAAGGGAGAGGAGAGCAGTTGAGCTCAAGGAGGATTCGAGGTAAGCAGGTCAGCTCCAAATACAAGACATCCTTTAAAAGCTAGAGCGACCTGAACGCTTCCCATCAGCATTAAGAGTAACCGGTACGATTCCGAACATGTTCTTCGCATACAAGCACGCGCTCTTGCCGGCGTTGGAAAACGTCTCACCCCTTCCTTACGGCACGGCTGCAGGGAGACGACCCTGCGAGGCTGCAGGACGAGGGCGTACCGCAATCAGAATCTACGCTTACAGGTCCGCCGCAACAGCTACGGCCCTCGCAGCTGCTGCTGCACATCTTGCTGGCTCGGTCGACAAAGCTGGAAGCGAAGCGTAACGCTTTCGAGGGGAAAAGGAAAAGCAAAGGACAAATCGCAGCAATTCGCTTCATACTAAAAAAGCTGTGCGTGTGTTTATAAACATCCAATAAAAATACTTCTGCTGGAGAAGGACTGGATTTTCCTTTGGCGTTAATTTAACTTGCACAGCTGTGAATCGATACCAGCAGATTATCTGTCTCCAAGATACGCAGTTATCATTTGACCAGGGGTTTTTTGCGCCTTACGTCATTAGGAGCGACATCTGGCCAGCCGCGCCGCCCAAGAGAGATGCTGCTGAACTGCCAGGGAAACGCACCCTTGAAAGCCAGACAGAAAGTACTTCAGAGCACTCCGTCAAAAGAGCGGGGGGGAAAACACCCCGTAACGTTCAGTTGCCTCTCCTGGTCAACGTTCAGAACAAATACCTAACTGCTTAAACACACCTAAGCAATTGTACGCCACAGCTAGTTGGCAGTTACAGCTGAAACAACGCAAGGCAGTTTGTAGATCCAATTTTAACTTTTTTTTCCTAAAGTTACATCTAGGAGAGAAAAATCCATGACAGAAGAGATCCCCCATACGGTTTTACTTTGGGGGCAGAATCCAATCCCCGGGGCTGCAACGCGTAAGGCTACCAAAAAGGACCGGCAGATTTGCTAACGCTTTTGGCTGCGCCGAAGCATGCAGAGGAACGCGTGTTGATGACATCTCGGCTGTTGCAACTGAGAACCAGCGATGCCATCAACTTCTGGAAGACGTGCTGTGCTCGGGTCTTTGGAAGCAAACGGACTTTTTTTTTTTTTTTTTTTTAAGAGAGTGGAAAGTCTTGCTGCTGCTGACTTCCACTGCCAAGCGCATCATCTCTGAAGATCCCCACTCTGATGGGGAGCTCATAAAACACAACTTCTTTGAATGAGAAAGATTTCCATTCTGGAAAATCTCTTTCCAGCTGAAGTAAGAAATCACACGCTGTAGGTTAAGAAAAAAGGATGCTGCCGAAGCAGTAACTCACCGAAACCACGTCAGGACTCGCTGTCGCTACTTACAAGGCTGGCAATGCTTCTCGGGAAAGCGACGCCGATTCCTCCTCTTTTGTCCACGTCTCTCCTTGGACCTTGATCGCTTTTAGTATGGACGCTAGTATCGCAGTAAGCTTTTCAAGACCTACTGTAAGATATTTTAAAAACTTATTGACTGAAAAAGCACACAGCTTTTATGACAAAAACAAAGCCTGTTTCTTCCGAACGCCTGAACTCTCACAAACATTGTCTTTCCTCTTTTACGACGCAATTATTTTCCCAATAGCATTTCCTAGTAAGCGCACAGAAACACAAGATTGCGCTTTCAGGAAGGCAAAATAAACGGAGGGAAGCCGATTCTGCACAGGCGTTAACACGCTCCAGCGCAGACCTTCTTTGACTTTTAGTATCTGCCTTAAAACAGTTCCTAGAAAAACTAAAGAAGGAAGGAGAGCCGGCACATTCTTGACGTTAACTTTGAAGTCCGTACTACAAGCGCCTTAGGAAAAACGCGGACACGCATCGCGGACGTACCTTGTACTCGCAGACCGCTATGGAGCCTTTCCGTCCGTCTTGCACTTTCACGGCAGAAGAAAGGGCGACCACGGTGAAACGGCGGCAGCTGACACTCTGCTGAAAGAGGAAAAAAAAAAAACCCGTAGCATAAAGCTGGGTAGGAGTCCCAAGCTTCCTGGTTTTGTGAAGTTTTGCAAAGACTACAACCGAGGGAAGGAAAAAATAGCCGTTTGGAACATATTGCCAAACAACATTTGGCTGTAAAACTCGGATGCGTTTGACACGCGCTCATTTTTTGGGAACTTGCTATTTGCTTCCCGTTATCGTTGTTCTTCCTTCAGAACCTCTGCTTGTAGCCAACTTGATTTGCTACCAGTTCAAGCGCTTCCCTTCCCGGTATTACTGGCACACGGACCCAGGCAAGTCACTGAACCGCTCTTCTGAACTTCTCCAAACGACAATTACAGCCACGAGAGAGGAGTTCAAGAGAGGAAAAGGAGAGGTCGGGCAGCAAAAGAGCCCTGCAGGCTGCCACCAGTCAACACTGCGCTCTTTTTTCTCTTTTAAATCCACCCTCCCCCGCCCCCAAATACAAACAAAGAAACCCCCACGACCTTGTATTTTTTGCCTTTGGGAGCTCATCCCTGTCTCAGCACGAAGCGCAGACGACCCGTATCCCGATTTGCACGTGACGAATCCGTGTTCGGAAGAAATAGGCCAGATCCGTAAGACTGGTGTTATTTTGCGGGTTTTAACAATCGCAACGCAATCGCATCGACCGACGCGTTTGTGACAAAACTCATTAACTTCTAAACGTAGCACCTCCTTGGGTAAAAAAACGTGTTTGAGACTGAAAACAAAATGATGATTCAGAGCTCCCACTCCTGATGGAGCCGTGGGGAAAGGAAGGAAAGTGAAGACAAACAGCAGCAACATCAAGTGAAATTCGCCTCCAATTCCGAGCACGTGCCTAAGAGACTCTGCAAGTCCACACCTCAATCCTAGGAGCGACTAGCCCTTTTCTGGAAGGACAAACTTCCTTACTTCAAAGTCCTAGACCGAAGTCTCCACAGAACAGAACGTGGACCGAGCCACAGGACACCGTGCCATCCACGCCCGAACGGCAAAGAAAAATCACGGAAAACTAAACTTAAGTATCAGTTCCCATCGAGCTTCATTCCTTACGTTTCCACTGGCACCTAGGTGCTCAAAAATGAACTCTACTGACACCACGTATTACTAACAATTGACTTCTGCGTATCAAAACAAAAGGCTATTTCCAGCTCGCCCATCCAATTAGCACGACCAACCAGAAGTGAAACACCGGAGCCTAAAGAAGGGAACAGGCAGCTCTTCATTTCTCCTAGAGCAAAGTCTGTTCTTTTGCCTGGAAGGCAAACATCCGTAACTCCCAAGGGAGCACTGCAGGAACGAGGTGCGCTCTCTTACCTGCAGTTTGTCCTCGGCTTTTCTGCACGGGCAGCAGATTTGCCTTTCCTCTGGCTTTGATGTGGCGCACCCGTGGCGTCCTTGAACCGGCAAGTGTTTCTCCCCGCTCCCGCAGCCCCAGACGCGCCATTACCTGAGCAGCGAGTGGAATCAAGCACGCAGGATTTTCTGCACGGGACGCAGAAGGTGACACTGGAAAGGAGGAGGCAAAAAGAGAAGCGGTTTGCCCGGCAGCCACGACCATAGAAACTACACCTGCCGGCATGGCCCGGGGAACCAACGTGGCCGACCAAAAGCCCCGGGCTCCAAGATGCCGCGAGATGCAGCCCTCCCTGCTTTTGGACCCTGCGGGGACACCGTTCCCCACGCCACCGCCGCACGTGGAAGCCCCGCCGAGCCCCCAGCGCGGCTCCGGGCAGCCCCCGCCACCGGCTCCGGCCGGCGCCCCCCCGCCGCCCGGCCCCGGAGCGGCGCGGCTCGGCGCGGCGCCCCCCCACCGCCCGGCACAAGCGGCGCGGCGCGGCTCGGCGCGGCTCCCCCCCGCCGCCCGGCCCCGGAGCGGCGCGGCTCGGCGCGGCGCGGCGCCCCCCCCGCCGCCCGGCCCCGGAGCGGCGCGGCTCGGCGCGGCGCGGCTCCCCCCCGCCGCCCGGCCCCGGAGCGGCGCGGCTCGGCGCGGCGCGGCTCCCCCCCGCCGCCCGGCCCCGGAGCGGCGCGGCTCGGCGCGGCGCGGCTCCCCCCCGCCGCCCGGCCCCGGAGCGGCGCGGCTCGGCGCGGCGCGGCTCCCCCCCGCCGCCCGGCCCCGGAGCGGCGCGGCTCGGCGCGGCGCGGCTCCCCCCCGCCGCCCGGCCCCGGAGCTCAGCGGCTCGGCGCGGCGCGGCTCCCCCCCGCCGCCCGGCCCCGGAGCGGCGCGGCTCGGCGCGGCTCCCCCCCGCCGCCCGGCCCCGGAGCAGCGCGGCTCGGCGCGGCGCGGCTCGGCGCCCCCCCGCCGCCCGGCCCCCGAGCGGCGCGGCTCGGCGCGGCGCCCCCCCGGACCGGCTCCAGGAAGCTCCGCCCGCCCGGCTCCCACACGGCACCGCACCCTCCCCGCTCCGTGCCTCCCGCCGCCCTCCTCGGGGCTTTCCCCGCTCACCTCCTCGCTGCCTGCAACCGCAGCCCAACGACCGCGCCGCTCCCCTCCGCCCCGGGCTCACCCCGGCCCCTCCGCGCGGGGAACCTCCGCCCACCGCGCCATTCCCGCCCCCGACGCACCGCGCATGCGCTGGCGAAGCTCCGCCCTCCCCGCGGCAAACCCCGCCCTCTGCAGCAAAGCTCCGCCCTGCACACACCACGCATGCGCCAGCGAAGCTCCGCCCTCCCCGCGGCAAGGCTCCGCCCCACGCGGCAAAGCTCCGCCCTGACACAGCGCGCATGCGCCCGTGGAGCTCCGCCCTCACACGGCAAAGCTCCGCCTTACCACCGCAACGCTCCGCCCCCCGCGGCTAAGCTCCGCCCCCCGACACAGCACGCATGCGCTAGCGAAGCTCCGCCCTCCACGCGGCAAGGCTCCGCCCCACGCCGCAAAGCTCCGCCCCGACACAGCGCGCATGCGCCCGTGGAGCTCCGCCCTCACACGGCAGCGCTCCGCCCCCCGCGGCTAAGCTCCGCCCCTGACACAGCACGCATGCTCGGCCAAAGCCCCGCCCTTCAGGGCAAAGCTCCGCCCTCCCACTGCAAAGCTCCGCCCCCCATGCACTGCGCATGCGCCAGTGAGGCTCCGCCCTCACGCGGCAAAGCTCCGCCTTACCACCGCAACGCTCCGCCCCCCGCGGCTAAGCTCCGCCCCCGACACAGCACGCATGCTCGGCCAAAGCTCCGCCCTTCAGGGCAAAACTCCGCCCCCCCCGCGGCAAGGCTCCGCCCCCTACACACCACGCATGCGCGGTGAAGCTCCGCCTTACCACCGCAAGGCTCCGCCCCCCGCGGCTAAGCTCCGCCCTGACACACCGCACGGGGTGGTCTCCAGGGGCGGGGCCTGTCGCTAGGGGTGGTGCCCTTCCCCTGCCGGGGAGCTCCAGGGGCGGGGCCCGTCCCTAGGGGCGGGGCCGCTCCACACCAGGACGGGGGCGTGGGCCGGGGCGGGGCTGCAGCGGAGGCCGAGGCGGCCGTGCCAGCAGCAGCCAGCACCTCCCGGGCGGCGAGAGCGGCGCTTCCTTACCGGGAAGCAGCAACGGCTGCGGCGGCATCGCCCCGCGGGCGCCGCGCTGTCGCATGCCCGGTACCGGCCACCGGCACCGGGGAGCACGTGGACGCCACCGCCCCTGCGCGGCTCCCGGCCTGCAGTACCCGCTTTTGGACGCCAGGCGGCAGCACCGAGGCACGGCCAAAACGCCCCACCGCCCCCGGGCGCCACCCGAGCTGCAGTACCCGCTTTTGGACGCCAGGCGGCAGCACCACACCGAGCCCCGCGCCCCGAGCGCTCCCCGCGGGGACAAAGGACTCGCACCCCGGCCCGCCTTGGGCCGCCCGCAGCCGCCGCCGCCGCCTTACGGGGGGGGGGGGGGGGGGGGGCCACAAGCCTCGCCCTTCTCTGCCCCTGCTCCCGCTCACAGCCCACGCAGCCAGAGCCATTGCCTCGCCCCCAAAAAGCACCCAAGCGGCTCGAGCATTTCAGTCCTCTGCACTTGACAGCTCGCAGAGGGCTGCTGGCCCTTTCTCTCCCCGCCCCTCACCCCAGGACCCAGCCGGGGGAAGCAGCGCAGGGAACCTGGTCAATACCTTTGCCTTGGCTCGGCTTTTTTGCCCCCAGAGTAAGCCCCCGGGATTGCTGGATTCATCTGCAGGTGGCATCAGGGGTGGGAGAGTGACACCAGCGAGCCAACAGACCCTGGAGAGATTTTATTAAAAAAAAAGAAAAAAAAAGTGACACTGAAGTCACGCGAGGAGATACTGAAAGCTGCTTTGTGTGAGAGGGGCAGCTACGATTATCAGGAAGCGGTGCACGCGAGCAGACCGCCGGCAAGCGCGCGATCTGCGAGCAAGCGATACGCCGGTGACCCTCGGGCTCTGCCGCGGTGCCCTCCGCTCATCCTGCGCACGCCCCGGGCTTCCCGCGCAGGGCTTGCCACTTAAATAAGACCTGCGCGATGTTACTTACCACCCTGCCCTGCGGCACGCAAAGGAATTAGACGTGAAACAGGGAAAGCAAAGAGGCCCGTCGGCTGGCCGCACCAGATGGCCGTAGAGCCCTGCCGGTTCCCTCGCCGCTCTGGACGGCAGCGCAGCTCTGCGCTCCCTGCCGCTCCCGCCAGCGAGCGCGGCGCCTGCGCTTTGACCGCCTGCGGCGCGCCAGACTCGGGAGGCTGGAGGGGCTGGTCCGCCGAGGCGGCGGCTGAGCCGCTCGCTTCCTTCGGCTGCCTCATTTGCCGCCTTCAAACAACCACTTCCACGCTCCCTTTCTTTGTTTCAGACCCCTCTCAACATCTCCTGGCCTGCAAGCCATTTGCAGCAAGCAACACGGCTGAAATACCGTGCTGCTAGAGACCTAGCTGTCGTCTTGCTCCCACGTCCAAAGGCTTTGGGAACCTGAACCCCCTGCTTGTTTTGGCATCGAGACTGCGAGGCGAGAAACACGCCTGGACTCCAACAAGCCAGACGCCTGCCCCGTCGCTCAGCACGGTGCTACGCGGCTGCCCGACCGACACCTTCTGCCGCTAAAACCAGAGCGCGGTTCCCTTCTGAAGAGCCACCGGCAGCGCGGAGAGTCCCTCGCCTTTCCCTGCGCCAGGTCCCCCGGGAACAGCGTCTCGCTCGGACCGGAGCGTGCGGCAGCCTCCGGTCGTCCCAGCCCCTCGCCCGTCCAGAAAGCGCCTGCCTGTAGCAGCGGCAGAACCGCTGCTGCCCAGGGGGGAAAGGAACGGCTCGGGGTGAAGCTCCCCAGGCTGCCCGTGGCCCGTGCGGAGCTGGGGGTCCAGAAGCAAAGGGGTTAGGGGAGGGGTGGAGCAGGGGAGCGGGGGCGCGAGACTGGAGGGCAGGGGACGCGGGGGGCACGGCCCAGGGAAAAAAAAAAAAAAAAACCCGCACGGGGGGAAAAGCCTTGTGTGGGGGGACGTTCGGGTGGAGAGCACTCGGGAGGGCGGAGAGACACGCAGAGGAGGACAGGGGGGAGGAGACGGACACGGACGGACGGACGGACGGCGGCTATGTGTGGGTACAAAGGTGCACGGGGGGACACGGGTGGGGATGACCTACACCAGGGGGTCCACCCGGCATAATCCACAGCAGATAACTCACCTGGGATAACCCGCAACGGATATTCCGCTCCGGAGAAGGAATCCACGCCAGATAATCCCCAGCAATGCCCCTCAAACTGTCCGCGGTTCACCCCAGATTTGGCCCAAATTGGCGCCGGTTTTTCGTTTGGGGTTTTTTTGTTTGTTGTTGTTCTTCTTTTTTGTTTTTTCTTTTACGTCATACAAAACTTGGGGGTTTCTGCTTTTCCAAAATATTCAGTTCTGGGGTTCTCCGGCGCTTTTCCACATCATAACAATGGGTCATTTTTGGTTTTCTGCGTTAAAATGCGGGGGGGCGGGGGGGGTGTGAGTGTGTGCGTGTGCGGTGTGGTGTGTTTGTGCTTGCTTTCCAGCTGCACAAATCCAGGCGGATTCAGCTTTCCTGGGAGCCCCAAACTGTGTTGCTCTTGGATATTGGATATTTTGCTCTTGGACTTGCATATTTTGACACTTTGATATCTTCGACTTCTCTCTTTAGACTTCGGTATCTACTTACAATCCTACCTCTTTAGACTTAGTTATCTGTTTACACTTCCATAGAACCTTTACTTCGATTACACGGGATACCTACTTAGGCTTACTCGGTGACACAGGGTAAGCGTAGGTACTTCTACCTATCCAGACTGACTTCTGGTTTAAATTCCTTCACCTACATCATCTCTTTTTGCATTTTAAACTCCTTTATTTCTTAACATAGAGACAAGTTCTTTTTTATTTTAAAACCCTATCTATCTCCATTGAGATTTTTAATAATTTCTATAACATAGCAGGTACAGGTTTGTATTTTGAAATCCTTTTACATATATATATATACACACACACATAAAAACGAATATTATTTTTCAATATATATATATATAAAGGCGAGAGATTTTTTTCTACTGCAATGCCTCGCACCCGTATTTCCAGTTCTTCACATGGTTAATCACACACACACACACACACACGAGTTTTCAGGCGTTTTGGGACTGTGACCCCCCTTCTCTGGGGGAAACCTCCCCGTGACACCTTCATCCCCCACTCACCTGCTCCTCTGTTTCATCATCACGCCCCCGCCCCCCGTGACGTTGGGGGGCCCCAAATGACATCATCACCCCCCAGGCCCCTCCACACTTTTTAATCACCCCCCCCCAAAAAGGCACAGAACAAGGAAAACAGCTACTTTAATAATGCCATTTACATATGTAGGCGCCCCCCCGAAAAGGGGAGCTCCGCCAGAAAAATAAAATGGGGGCAGCCCCCCCAAACGGCTGCAGCCCCCCCCGGCCCCCGGCCCGCAAGCCGGCGGCTGCCCCACGCCGCGGGGGGAGCCTGCCGGGGGACGGTGCCGCACCTCTCGCTCAGGCTCTGCTCTGCCGTGCTCCCCCTCCGTTCCCGCGCTGGGACGGGCTCCCCGGGGCAACGAACCTCCCCGCTCCCTCTTGGCCCGGGACTCGCCCCACCACGCAGCCCTCGCTGCCGCACCCGCGGGGCACCCGCCGGAGACAGAGCCGGGAGCCTCCAGGCACGGGGCCGGCCCCTTACCCTCGGGACGCTTCACGACAGGCAGGCCAACCTGGGCCGGGGGGTACCTAGCGAGCATCACGAGACGCTTGCAACAAGACACCTGAAAAACAAAAAGCCCAAGCGATATTTCAGCATGTGAAAAAAATAGCACAGCAGTGAGTAGAGGAATTCAGTCAGAGCAAGGGAGAGGAGAGCAGTTGAGCTCAAGGAGGATTCGAGGTAAGCAGGTCAGCTCCAAATACAAGACATCCTTTAAAAGCTAGAGCGACCTGAACGCTTCCCATCAGCATTAAGAGTAACCGGTACGATTCCGAACATGTTCTTCGCATACAAGCACGCGCTCTTGCCGGCGTTGGAAAACGTCTCACCCCTTCCTTACGGCACGGCTGCAGGGAGACGACCCTGCGAGGCTGCAGGACGAGGGCGTACCGCAATCAGAATCTACGCTTACAGGTCCGCCGCAACAGCTACGGCCCTCGCAGCTGCTGCTGCACATCTTGCTGGCTCGGTCGACAAAGCTGGAAGCGAAGCGTAACGCTTTCGAGGGGAAAAGGAAAAGCAAAGGACAAATCGCAGCAATTCGCTTCATACTAAAAAAGCTGTGCGTGTGTTTATAAACATCCAATAAAAATACTTCTGCTGGAGAAGGACTGGATTTTCCTTTGGCGTTAATTTAACTTGCACAGCTGTGAATCGATACCAGCAGATTATCTGTCTCCAAGATACGCAGTTATCATTTGACCAGGGGTTTTTTGCGCCTTACGTCATTAGGAGCGACATCTGGCCAGCCGCGCCGCCCAAGAGAGATGCTGCTGAACTGCCAGGGAAACGCACCCTTGAAAGCCAGACAGAAAGTACTTCAGAGCACTCCGTCAAAAGAGCGGGGGGGAAAACACCCCGTAACGTTCAGTTGCCTCTCCTGGTCAACGTTCAGAACAAATACCTAACTGCTTAAACACACCTAAGCAATTGTACGCCACAGCTAGTTGGCAGTTACAGCTGAAACAACGCAAGGCAGTTTGTAGATCCAATTTTAACTTTTTTTTCCTAAAGTTACATCTAGGAGAGAAAAATCCATGACAGAAGAGATCCCCCATACGGTTTTACTTTGGGGGCAGAATCCAATCCCCGGGGCTGCAACGCGTAAGGCTACCAAAAAGGACCGGCAGATTTGCTAACGCTTTTGGCTGCGCCGAAGCATGCAGAGGAACGCGTGTTGATGACATCTCGGCTGTTGCAACTGAGAACCAGCGATGCCATCAACTTCTGGAAGACGTGCTGTGCTCGGGTCTTTGGAAGCAAACGGACTTTTTTTTTTTTTTTTTTTTAAGAGAGTGGAAAGTCTTGCTGCTGCTGACTTCCACTGCCAAGCGCATCATCTCTGAAGATCCCCACTCTGATGGGGAGCTCATAAAACACAACTTCTTTGAATGAGAAAGATTTCCATTCTGGAAAATCTCTTTCCAGCTGAAGTAAGAAATCACACGCTGTAGGTTAAGAAAAAAGGATGCTGCCGAAGCAGTAACTCACCGAAACCACGTCAGGACTCGCTGTCGCTACTTACAAGGCTGGCAATGCTTCTCGGGAAAGCGACGCCGATTCCTCCTCTTTTGTCCACGTCTCTCCTTGGACCTTGATCGCTTTTAGTATGGACGCTAGTATCGCAGTAAGCTTTTCAAGACCTACTGTAAGATATTTTAAAAACTTATTGACTGAAAAAGCACACAGCTTTTATGACAAAAACAAAGCCTGTTTCTTCCGAACGCCTGAACTCTCACAAACATTGTCTTTCCTCTTTTACGACGCAATTATTTTCCCAATAGCATTTCCTAGTAAGCGCACAGAAACACAAGATTGCGCTTTCAGGAAGGCAAAATAAACGGAGGGAAGCCGATTCTGCACAGGCGTTAACACGCTCCAGCGCAGACCTTCTTTGACTTTTAGTATCTGCCTTAAAACAGTTCCTAGAAAAACTAAAGAAGGAAGGAGAGCCGGCACATTCTTGACGTTAACTTTGAAGTCCGTACTACAAGCGCCTTAGGAAAAACGCGGACACGCATCGCGGACGTACCTTGTACTCGCAGACCGCTATGGAGCCTTTCCGTCCGTCTTGCACTTTCACGGCAGAAGAAAGGGCGACCACGGTGAAACGGCGGCAGCTGACACTCTGCTGAAAGAGGAAAAAAAAAAAACCCGTAGCATAAAGCTGGGTAGGAGTCCCAAGCTTCCTGGTTTTGTGAAGTTTTGCAAAGACTACAACCGAGGGAAGGAAAAAATAGCCGTTTGGAACATATTGCCAAACAACATTTGGCTGTAAAACTCGGATGCGTTTGACACGCGCTCATTTTTTGGGAACTTGCTATTTGCTTCCCGTTATCGTTGTTCTTCCTTCAGAACCTCTGCTTGTAGCCAACTTGATTTGCTACCAGTTCAAGCGCTTCCCTTCCCGGTATTACTGGCACACGGACCCAGGCAAGTCACTGAACCGCTCTTCTGAACTTCTCCAAACGACAATTACAGCCACGAGAGAGGAGTTCAAGAGAGGAAAAGGAGAGGTCGGGCAGCAAAAGAGCCCTGCAGGCTGCCACCAGTCAACACTGCGCTCTTTTTTCTCTTTTAAATCCACCCTCCCCCGCCCCCAAATACAAACAAAGAAACCCCCACGACCTTGTATTTTTTGCCTTTGGGAGCTCATCCCTGTCTCAGCACGAAGCGCAGACGACCCGTATCCCGATTTGCACGTGACGAATCCGTGTTCGGAAGAAATAGGCCAGATCCGTAAGACTGGTGTTATTTTGCGGGTTTTAACAATCGCAACGCAATCGCATCGACCGACGCGTTTGTGACAAAACTCATTAACTTCTAAACGTAGCACCTCCTTGGGTAAAAAAACGTGTTTGAGACTGAAAACAAAATGATGATTCAGAGCTCCCACTCCTGATGGAGCCGTGGGGAAAGGAAGGAAAGTGAAGACAAACAGCAGCAACATCAAGTGAAATTCGCCTCCAATTCCGAGCACGTGCCTAAGAGACTCTGCAAGTCCACACCTCAATCCTAGGAGCGACTAGCCCTTTTCTGGAAGGACAAACTTCCTTACTTCAAAGTCCTAGACCGAAGTCTCCACAGAACAGAACGTGGACCGAGCCACAGGACACCGTGCCATCCACGCCCGAACGGCAAAGAAAAATCACGGAAAACTAAACTTAAGTATCAGTTCCCATCGAGCTTCATTCCTTACGTTTCCACTGGCACCTAGGTGCTCAAAAATGAACTCTACTGACACCACGTATTACTAACAATTGACTTCTGCGTATCAAAACAAAAGGCTATTTCCAGCTCGCCCATCCAATTAGCACGACCAACCAGAAGTGAAACACCGGAGCCTAAAGAAGGGAACAGGCAGCTCTTCATTTCTCCTAGAGCAAAGTCTGTTCTTTTGCCTGGAAGGCAAACATCCGTAACTCCCAAGGGAGCACTGCAGGAACGAGGTGCGCTCTCTTACCTGCAGTTTGTCCTCGGCTTTTCTGCACGGGCAGCAGATTTGCCTTTCCTCTGGCTTTGATGTGGCGCACCCGTGGCGTCCTTGAACCGGCAAGTGTTTCTCCCCGCTCCCGCAGCCCCAGACGCGCCATTACCTGAGCAGCGAGTGGAATCAAGCACGCAGGATTTTCTGCACGGGACGCAGAAGGTGACACTGGAAAGGAGGAGGCAAAAAGAGAAGCGGTTTGCCCGGCAGCCACGACCATAGAAACTACACCTGCCGGCATGGCCCGGGGAACCAACGTGGCCGACCAAAAGCCCCGGGCTCCAAGATGCCGCGAGATGCAGCCCTCCCTGCTTTTGGACCCTGCGGGGACACCGTTCCCCACGCCACCGCCGCACGTGGAAGCCCCGCCGAGCCCCCAGCGCGGCTCCGGGCAGCCCCCGCCACCGGCTCCGGCCGGCGCCCCCCCGCCGCCCGGCCCCGGAGCGGCGCGGCTCGGCGCGGCGCCCCCCCACCGCCCGGCACAAGCGGCGCGGCGCGGCTCGGCGCGGCTCCCCCCCGCCGCCCGGCCCCGGAGCGGCGCGGCTCGGCGCGGCGCGGCGCCCCCCCGCCGCCCGGCCCCGGAGCGGCGCGGCGCCTCCCCGCCGCCCGGCCCCGGAGCGGCGCGGCTCCCCCCCGCCGCCCGGCCCCGGAGCGGCGCGGCCCCCCCCCCGCCGCCCGGCCCCGGAGCTCAGCGGCCCCCCCCCCGCCGCCCGGCCCCGGAGCTCAGCGGCGCGGCGCGGCGCCCCCCCCGCCGCCCGGCCCCGGAGCGGCGCGGCTCGGCGCGGCGCGGCTCGGCGCCCCCCCCGCCGCCCGGCCCCGGAGCGGCGCGGCTCGGCGCGGCGCCCCCCCACCGCCCGGCACAAGCGGCGCGGCGCGGCTCGGCGCGGCTCCCCCCCGCCGCCCGGCCCCGGAGCTCAGCGGCTCGGCGCGGCGCCCCCCCCGCCGCCCGGCCCCGGAGCGGCGCGGCGCGGCTCGGCGCGGCTCCCCCCCACCGCCCGGCCCCGGAGCGGCGCGGCGCGGCGCCCCCCCGGACCGGCTCCAGGAAGCTCCGCCCGCCCGGCTCCCACACGGCACCGCACCCTCCCCGCTCCGTGCCTCCCGCCGCCCTCCTCGGGGCTTTCCCCGCTCACCTCCTCGCTGCCTGCAGCCGCAGCCCAACGACCGCTCCGCTCCCCTCCGCCCCGGGCTCACCCCGGCCCCTCCGCGCGGGGAACCTCCGCCCACCGCGCCATTCCCGCCCCCGACGCACCGCGCATGCGCTGGCGAAGCTCCGCCCTCCCCGCGGCAAACCCCGCCCTCTGCAGCAAAGCTCCGCCCTGCACACACCACGCATGCGCCAGCGAAGCTCCGCCCTCCCCGCGGCAAGGCTCCGCCCCACGCGGCAAAGCTCCGCCCTGACACAGCGCGCATGCGCCCGTGGAGCTCCGCCCTCACACGGCAAAGCTCCGCCTTACCACCGCAACGCTCCGCCCCCCGCGGCTAAGCTCCGCCCCCCGACACAGCACGCATGCGCTAGCGAAGCTCCGCCCTCCACGCGGCAAGGCTCCGCCCCACGCCGCAAAGCTCCGCCCCGACACAGCGCGCATGCGCCCGTGGAGCTCCGCCCTCACACGGCAGCGCTCCGCCCCCCGCGGCTAAGCTCCGCCCCTGACACAGCACGCATGCTCGGCCAAAGCCCCGCCCTTCAGGGCAAAGCTCCGCCCTCCCACTGCAAAGCTCCGCCCCCCCATGCACTGCGCATGCGCCAGTGAGGCTCCGCCCTCACGCGGCAAAGCTCCGCCTTACCACCGCAACGCTCCGCCCCCCGCGGCTAAGCTCCGCCCCCAACACAGCACGCATGCTCGGCCAAAGCTCCGCCCTTCAGGGCAAAACTCCGCCCCCCCCGCGGCAAGGCTCCGCCCCCTACACACCACGCATGCGCGGTGAAGCTCCGCCTTACCACCGCAAGGCTCCGCCCCCCGCGGCTAAGCTCCGCCCTGACACACCGCATGGCGTGGTCTCCAGGGGCGGGGCCTGTCGCTAGGGGTGGTGCCCTTCCCCTGCCGGGGAGCTCCAGGGGCGGGGCCCGTCCCTAGGGGCGGGGCCGCTCCACACCAGGACGGGGGCGTGGGCCGGGGCGGGGCTGCAGCGGAGGCCGAGGCGGCCGTGCCAGCAGCAGCCAGCACCTCCCGGGCGGCGAGAGCGGCGCTTCCTTACCGGGAGGCAGCAACGGCTGCGGCGGCATCGCCCCGCGGGCGCCGCGCTGTCGCATGCCCGGTACCGGCCACCGGCACCGGGGAGCACGTGGACGCCACCGCCCCTGCGCGGCTCCCGGCCTGCAGTACCCGCTTTTGGACGCCAGGCGGCAGCACCGAGGCACGGCCAAAACGCCCCACCGCCCCCGGGCGCCACCCGAGCTGCAGTACCCGCTTTTGGACGCCAGGCGGCAGCACCACACCGAGCCCCGCGCCCCGAGCGCTCCCCGCGGGGACAAAGGACTCGCACCCCGGCCCGCCTTGGGCCGCCCGCAGCCGCCGCCGCCTTACGGGGGGGGGGGGGGGGGGGGGGGCCACAAGCCTCGCCCTTCTCTGCCCCTGCTCCCGCTCACAGCCCACGCAGCCAGAGCCATTGCCTCGCCCCCAAAAAGCACCCAAGCGGCTCGAGCATTTCAGTCCTCTGCACTTGACAGCTCGCAGAGGGCTGCTGGCCCTTTCTCTCCGCGCCCCTCACCCCAGGACCCAGCCGGGGGAAGCAGCGCAGGGAACCTGGTCAATACCTTTGCCTTGGCTCGGCTTTTTTGCCCCCAGAGTAAGCCCCCGGGATTGCTGGATTCATCTGCAGGTGGCATCAGGGGTGGGAGAGTGACACCAGCGAGCCAACAGACCCTGGAGAGATTTTATTAAAAAAAAAGAAAAAAAAAGTGACACTGATGACATCCTGAAGGCACGCGAGGAGATACTGAAAGCTGCTTTGTGTGAGAGGGGCAGCTACGATTATCAGGAAGCGGTGCACGCGAGCAGACCGCCGGCAAGCGCGCGATCTGCGAGCGAGCGATACGCCGGTGACCCTCGGGCTCTGCCGCGGTGCCCTCCGCTCATCCTGCGCACGCCCCGGGCTTCCCGCGCAGGGCTTGCCACTTAAATAAGACCTGCGCGATGTTACTTACCACCCTGCCCTGCGGCACGCAAAGGAATTAGACGTGAAACAGGGAAAGCAAAGAGGCCCGTCGGCTGGCCGCACCAGATGGCCGTAGAGCCCTGCCGGTTCCCTCGCCGCTCTGGACGGCAGCGCAGCTCTGCGCTCCCTGCCGCTCCCGCCAGCGAGCGCGGCGCCTGCGCTTTGACCGCCTGCGGCGCGCCAGACTCGGGAGGCTGGAGGGGCTGGTCCGCCGAGGCGGCGGCTGAGCCGCTCGCTTCCTTCGGCTGCCTCATTTGCCGCCTTCAAACAACCACTTCCACGCTCCCTTTCTTTGTTTCAGACCCCTCTCAACATCTCCTGGCCTGCAAGCCATTTGCAGCAAGCAACACGGCTGAAATACCGTGCTGCTAGAGACCTAGCTGTCGTCTTGCTCCCACGTCCAAAGGCTTTGGGAACCTGAACCCCCTGCTTGTTTTGGCATCGAGACTGCGAGGCGAGAAACACGCCTGGACTCCAACAAGCCAGACGCCTGCCCCGTCGCTCAGCACGGTGCTACGCGGCTGCCCGACCGACACCTTCTGCCGCTAAAACCAGAGCGCGGTTCCCTTCTGAAGAGCCACCGGCAGCGCGGAGAGTCCCTCGCCTTTCCCTGCGCCAGGTCCCCCGGGAACAGCGTCTCGCTCGGACCGGAGCGTGCGGCAGCCTCCGGTCGTCCCAGCCCCTCGCCCGTCCAGAAAGCGCCTGCCTGTAGCAGCGGCAGAACCGCTGCTGCCCAGGGGGGAAAGGAACGGCTCGGGGTGAAGCTCCCCAGGCTGCCCGTGGCCCGTGCGGAGCTGGGGGTCCAGAAGCAAAGGGGTTAGGGGAGGGGTGGAGCAGGGGAGCGGGGGCGCGAGACTGGAGGGCAGGGGACGCGGGGGGCACGGCCCAGGGAAAAAAAAAAAAAAAAACCCGCACGGGGGGAAAAGCCTTGTGTGGGGGGACGTTCGGGTGGAGAGCACTCGGGAGGGCGGAGAGACACGCAGAGGAGGACAGGGGGGAGGAGACGGACACGGACGGACGGACGGACGGCGGCTATGTGTGGGTACAAAGGTGCACGGGGGGACACGGGTGGGGATGACCTACACCAGGGGGTCCACCCGGCATAATCCACAGCAGATAACTCACCTGGGATAACCCGCAACGGATATTCCGCTCCGGAGAAGGAATCCACGCCAGATAATCCCCAGCAATGCCCCTCAAACTGTCCGCGGTTCACCCCAGATTTGGCCCAAATTGG